>NW_026918895.1:0-62500 GCF_032062105.1 Saccostrea cuccullata | reverse complement strand
ATTCAAGTTTGTTCAAATCATGACCCCAGGGGCAAGGGTGGGGCCAAAATGGCCGACCCAAGTTTTACATAGGAATATAAAGGAAAAATCTTTAAAAATCTTCTTCTCCAGAACCACTGGGCCAGGAAAGATGAAACTCATGTGGAAGCATCCTCAGGTAGTGTAGATTCAAGTTTGTTCAAATCATGACCCCCGGGGCAAGGGTGGGGCCAAAATGGCCGACCCAAGTTTTACATAGGAATATATAGGAAAAATCTTTAAAAATCTTCTTCTCCAGAACCACTGGGCCAGGAAAGATGAAACTCATGTGGAAGCATCCTCAGGTAGTGTAGATTCAGGTTTGTTCAAATCATGACCCCAGGGGCAAGGGTGGGGCCAAAATGGCCGACAAAAGTTTTATATAGGAATATATAGGAAAAATCTTTAAAAATCTTCTTCTCCAGAACCACTGGGCCAGGAAAGATGAAACTCATGTGGAAGCATCCTCAGGTAGTATAGATTCAAGTTTGTTCAAATCATGACCCCTGGGGCAAGGGTGGGGCCAAAATGGCTGACCCTAGTTTTACATAGGAATATATAGGGAAAATCTTTAAAAATCTTCTTCTCCAGAACCACTGGGCCAGGAAAGATGAAACTCAAGTGGAAGCATCCCCAGGTAGTGTAGATTCAAATTTGTTCAAATCATGACCCCTGGGGCAAGTGTGGGGCCAAAATGGCCGACCCAATTTTTACATAGGAATATATAGGAAAAATCTTTAAAAATCTTCTTCTCCAGAACCACGGGGCCAGGAAAGATGAAACTCATGTGGAATCATCTTCAGGTAGTGTAGATTCATGTTTGTTCAAATCATGACCCCTGGGGCAAGGGTGGGGCCAGAATGGCCAACCCAAGTTTTACATAGGAATATATAGGAAAAATCTTTAAAAATCTTCTTCTCAAGAACCACTGAGCCAGGAAAGATGAAACTCATGTGGAATCATCCTCAGGTAGTGCAGATTCAAGTTTGTTCAAATCATGACCCCTGGGGCTAGGGTGGGGCCAAAACGGCTGACCCAAGTTTTACATAAGGAAATATAGGGAAACCTTTTGAAATCTTCTTTTCAAGTACTTCAAACTTTAATATGATTGGTGATATTTATATTGAATCATCCTCAGGTAGTGTTGATTCTAGTTTGTTCAAATGATGACGGCCTGGAGGGGGGGGGAGGGGAGTAAATTCAAGCCCGATGTGCTCAGGTGAGCGCTGTGGCCCCTGGGCCTCTTGTAAAAAAGAAGGGTAGGGATTGAAGACACATATTTAACCCCACAACTTACATATATTTAATTACCCCTCCCCCCCCCCCCCCCCCCCCAATATTATTAGGTCTTTCCACAGAAATATTGATTTTCTTCTGTTTCTTATTTTTAGCTCACCTGAGCCAAAGGCTCAAGTGAGCTTTTCTGATCAAAATTTGTCTGTTGTCGGTGTCATCATTGTAAACTTTTCACAATTTCATCTTCTTCTCCAGAACTACTGGGCCAATTTCAACCAAACTTGCAACAAAGTATCCTTGGGTGAAGGGGATTCAACTAAAGTTTGTTCAAATGAAGGGCCATGCCCTCTTTAAAGGGGAGTTAATAAAGAATTAGTGAAAAATTAATAGCATCTTTTAAAAATCTTCTTCTCAAGAACCAGAGGGCCAGGAAAGATGAAACTCATGTGGAAGCATCTTCAGGCAGTGTAGATTCAAGTTTCTTCAAATTATGACCCCTGGGGGTAGGGCGGGGCCACAATGGAGGATCAAAGTGTAACCTAGAAATATATAAGAAAAACCTTTTAAAATCTTCTTCTCAAGAACAGCAAAGCCATGATGAGTCATTTATATGTCAGAATCCTCATGTAGTGTAGATTCAAGTTTGTTCAAATCATGACCCCCGGGGGTAGGGCGGGGCCACAATGGACTAATACCCCATTCATACGACGAAAATTTGCTTATGTATGTAAATTTACATATGAGTAAATATACACACGTAAGTAAAAGTTAATTTGCTATGCGTTCAGACGAGATTTATGTACTGTAAGTAAATCCTTACATTTTCATATAAAATAAGGAGATCCCCAAATTCAGAATTGTGGATTTTTATTATAAAAAATAATAATAATTTTCCTACTATTTGGGTATAAGACTAACTTTTGAATGTTCCTCAAAGAAAGCAGGGGGGATCCGATCCATTTATTTTTTGGTACGAAAAAAAGCGAACTTAATAACTTTAAGCAAGAATTTACACACGAAAAAAAAGGAACATTTAAGGAATCACTGCCTAGTTAGTATAGTATGTCAGGGCATCAACAATAGTGGGAAACATGGAATAATTTGCATAACGGGCGAAGCCTGTTATGCATAAATTATCCTATGTTTCCCACTATTGTTGATGTCCCTGGCATACTATGCTAACTAGACAGTGATTTCTTATATTTTCCATTTCATTGTGAGATGAAATTGTAGATTTGGACTTTAAAAATGCAGACATAGATTTAAATTACACGAGTATTCCCACCCCAATTTCAATAGGGCTCGCCGACTGATATCAAACACAACGGCAACAGCACGAAATTTTCATGCATATTTGGCCTCCTTAGCGTCAGACTCAGAGACAGATGCGCACGAGATTTGCATGCGTACTAGGCCTCCTTAGCTCCTGAACTATTGACCTGCCTAATTTACATTCCGGCAGAATTATCAGGAAATCAAATCTGCTTACTTTCAAAGGGTTATCATAGAGAAAAAATTTAGAAATGGAAATATTATTAATTAAAATCATTGTTTAAAATTGGAGTGTTCTATAGTCTTTAGGACGGAGGCCAAAGCATTTTCCTATTTTCTGCTGAAGATGTCATTCAGTAGATGGCAACAGCCATGTTTTTCTTAACACTCAAGCCGTTGAGTGTTAAGAAAAAGATAGCCGTTGCCATCTACTGAATGACATCTTCAGAAGAATAAAGTTCGACTGGAAATCTTTTTGTTGTTTGGAAATCTACAGTACATCAAGTTTGCGAGGTCATTATGAAGTTTCTGCTTGAATACATTGTATTATATGTATTTTCTTGGAGAATGAAATGGGCAATCGATTTTTAAAAAATGTCAAATGTCAAACATAACAAATATATGAATAGGAAATAAACACGAATCCCCTAGAAAATCATGGTGGGTCGAGAATGCTTAAAAATTCTTATTTTCAACAGGGTTGTTGAATTTCCTGTAGCATCAATTTATGTCAGTAGCTTTGCCTTGGTTTAAAAACAAAGAAAGGTAGAAAAAAGTCAATCTGTAATGGGGCCCGGGCGTTTGATGTAATGCCTATTCCTATCACAGCTCCGGAGCATTCCCATGAAGACTACTTGAATTATAGGGGGACTACTTATTGATCATGCAGGCCACATGTTTGCGCGACCACAGCTATATTTTTATAATTTAGAGGCATAAACATAAGTTTGCCAGAAAGGGTACAAGATGCGTACGTTTTTTGCAAATTCAAAATATCAGAGGACACTGGAGATATAGTGTGGTTCCTTGTTTTCAGAGTTGAAAAAGCCATTTGTGGAAAGTATTATGCTAAAACAACCTGGCGTATCCTTTAAAGACTTTATAGCAGTTCCCTTATCAAAACTCAAATTACTTTCAGCTGTCTTTGAAATGCAGCAAAGATGACCATAAAAAATCATTTTTTTTTAAAGTTTTGCTTTCTAGCCGCCATGTTAACAGACTGATATTATACGCACAACAATGCAGAAACAACCCAAACAACACTTAAGGTAGTCCGATCCTCAGGTTTATAGAATTAGCAGTTAAGTAATCAAAAGTACTCATAAAAGTATCTTTGAATCCACAAAGTTATGTAAATTTAAAGTATTTCTTTAAAGTTAAAAGTTAATCATATTTCATAGGGGAACTTGTCAAATCTCCAAGATTTTTGCAGAAAAAGTGAATTGGAATATCAGCAATGCATTTCCTGATTGCAAATTGATCAACAAATAATTCTAGGTTAAAAAAAGATAGGTATCCAGGCATCCAGAGAAATTGCCATGATTTTTATTCTTATTTGGTATTTTTTGTCTCCTATTTCCATCTCATATTCTACAATACATAGTGTAAAAGGCTTTCGCTATCATTGCAGCCACAAATCACTCTTTATATCATATCATACTAAAAAGCATTAGTATCTAAGGCTAGATTCAAGAAAATCTTATTTCTCTAAAACTGTATTAATTTTTTCCCTTTTATAGGGTATAAAAGTCAACTTTTATAAGACCTTTTCCAAGACTTCCAAAAACCTTTAATCT
Organism: Saccostrea cuccullata; assembly: GCF_032062105.1. NCBI lineage: Eukaryota > Metazoa > Mollusca > Bivalvia > Ostreida > Ostreidae > Saccostrea > Saccostrea cuccullata. Next base: position 58,178 of record NW_026918895.1, on the reverse strand, counting down.
TATAAAGATGAAGAAAATGAAAATTGTTGCATGAAAAAATTTCATTTTCAAGCTTCATTTTGGTGAATTTCATAAAAAATATAATTTTTGGAGTTATCCTTCCTGGCTGAGGATCGGATATCCTTAAAATGGAGATTTGTGCAATGAATAAAACAAAATACATACATAAGTAAATTTGCTGCGCGTTCATACGACAAAATTTACACACATAAACTAATAATTTGCGACAACATGTATGCAAAAGTTAATTTGCACCTAGTCCTGACCAGGTGTAAATTTACTCAACTGTGCAGAATTTACATATGAGTAAATCAGTTCATACGACCAAAATTGCACATGTGAGTAAATTTACATATGAGTAAAATATACTGAGGTATGCAAATCATGTCGTATGAATGGGGTATAAGTTTTTGAAATATATAGGAAATATCTTTAAAAATCTTCTTCTCAGAAACAGCAAAGCCCTGATTGTTCATATTTATATGGAAGCATGCTCAGGTAGTGTAGGTTCTATTTGGATCAAATCATGACCCCTTGGGGGTAGGGTGGGGTCACAATGGAGGATCAAAGTCTTAAATAGAAAAATATCGGAAAATTTCTTCTGAAGAAGAACTGCAAAGCCATGGTTAGTCATTTTGATAGGGAAGCATCCTCAGGTAGTGTAGATTAAAGTTTGTTAAAATGATGACCCCTAGGGATAAGGTCGGGCCACAATGCAGGATCAAAAGTTTTACATAAGAACATATAGGAAAAATATTTCTTCTCAAAAACAGAAAAGCTATGTTTAGTCATATTGATATGGAAGCATCCTCAGGTAGTGTAGGTTCAAGTTTGTTCATATGATGACCCCTGGGATAGGGAGAAGCCACAATGGTAGTGATGGGAATCGGTAAGAATTTCATAATCGATGATTGGATTTCTCTAACTATAACTAATTATCGAATTATAATCGGACATGTAAAAAGTATATCAATTTAAAGAAGTAAATGGTAAGAATGGGTAAATGACGACTTACTGTGCTGATCCAGCTTGTCCTTTGTTCATTTTATAGAACCAAAAGTACGCCATGCTCAGAAACATGCTTTCTTATCCGGGTAGAAATACAAGAGTTTGTTTATCTGCACCATTATGTTACACAAATAAGTCAAAAGCAGTGCTGTGGATGGAAAATTAGGGTTAAAAACTACTACGCTTGTAAAATAAAATAATAACAGATAAATCAGAATTTTAAAAATGCAATCGATTGCTTGGATTATGTCAGCAATCGACTGATTTTCGATTATAATCGATGATTGGAACACCACTACACAATTAAGGAATAACTGTCAGATTTTCGAATTCATGAAGATGATCAATGGATTGGCTTGTGTGATAATTTGCATAAATGCCGAAGGCATTTATGCATAACATTATCACATATTTACATGCTTTGATTCCGCCAATCCACGGGCTCCAAGCCTGCTTCTCTCTAGGTGTTGTCCCGTCCTGCATGTGGTTTTTTTGGAACCGCGCCAAAACATTCATGAGGAAATAAATTACATTTACAATTGGTAATTTTATCGCGGACAAAGACATTGGAAATGTAAATATTGGGGGATCAAATTTTTACAAAGGAATATATGGGACATTTCTTTTAAAAATATACTAAAGTACAACAAAGCCATTTGTTATATTGATATGGAAGCATCATCAGGTAGTTTAAAATTCAAGCCCCCCTCCCCCCCCCCCCCCCCCCCCCCAAGTAATCTTTTCAATACTGAACCGATTTGTGCTTTCACCAAGCCATGTGCTCAGGTGAGCGATGTGGCCCATGGGCCTCTTGTTTTTTATTTTTCCGCCGTGTGATTTTGAGTTTCAAGTTTTATCGAAAAGATAAATAGTCCATAAGAATGTACTCCTTGAAAGATTTTTGCACATGACCCTGGAAAGTTTTTGATGTTTACAAATAATAAAAAATTTTCAAAACTATAAGCCATAGAGACATGAAACCAACTGCATTTGATTCTTTGATATCAGACCTTTAAATTTTTGTGAAGGTCAAAGATCAAGGTCATTCAAAATATGAGATATTAAGCACTTTTTATATCTCTTTTGTCTTTCAACATACACTAAATATCTTTGCATCTGTAATATGTCCTCTTAAAACTATATCAAATAATTTATACTTTTCCCCTAAGATTTACCTTTTTAAAAGTTACTGCCTCTTTCACTAAAACCCTTGTTATTGATACACCTCAGAAACTGTAAACCACAGATGCACAAAACCTTTACTAATGTCTTCAGGGTCTATATACACAACTTAATCTATTCAGAGCGAAAGGATCCGATGACCCCTTACATGAGTTATCACCTTTTAACGCCTTTGCGCATACTATTAAACCTGATAACTTTAAAAACTAAGGGTCGCAGAAGCATGGAGTCAAGTGCAATGTGAACCTGGACCTTGAATATTTCTTCAAGGTCAAGGTCACTTTAAATTTTTTTGTTGTTGTTGTTGAAAACTTTCATTTTTCTTAGGTTTGAAGCCATTTCTGGTTTCTTTTTATTCGAAATTTTACTATGAAAAGGTAAATATAAAAGAAATTTTCAAAAAATTAAAGAAGGTGGAAAGACCTCTAATTGTTCTGTGAACAATTAATCTATTAGTTATTATTTTTATCATTTTTTTTTCACCGAGTAATTTTTTGTTGCATAAGTTATCGAAAAGATATATAGTTCATGACAATGGACTTCTCAAAGCATTATTGCAGTTGACTCTGCGTACTTGAACTTTCACCCCTCATAAAGTTATCGCCCCTTGCAATGATAAACCTTGTTTTCGCTACTCCTCTGAAACCGCAAACCGTAGCGATACCAAATCTTCACCAATGTCTTGGACTAATTTAGGTGACTTTTCAATCTATTCATTGCAAAAGCATTCATTGAGCCCTTCTATGAGTTAATGCCCCTGAGAGTTTTTGCTGATTTTTTAAAATTAAATGAGCAAAATTAATACTTTTGAATACTTTGTTTCCATAGTAACGTATGTAATATTTGATTTATTAAACATGTTTATCATGCATTTAAGACATCAGGCCTTCAACTTCCAGAAACAATCATTGCCACTTGTTTGCTTTGCTGCAAACGTTAACTGTGGGACTCTGAACATGTTGAAAAATTCCATTTTTCAAACTTTAGGAGATGTTGCCATAGTAACCATGACACATAGCAACCAATTTCTGCCTGATTTGAGTTTACAGTATCAAAAACTTTTATCATAGAGAGTTTGGAGAAATTCTGAGACTATGCGTAAGTCGTTACAGAGAATGGATCTTAATTATGACAATTGTTTGCAATTTTTTCGGCATGAAATTTTAATTATTGAACTGATTAGCTTGCGTATGACAATTTGCTTGGACATTGCAGGGGCTGACAAATAGATTTTTCAAGTACTTGCCCATGGACGAGTACATGGTCAAAATTCAATTGCCCCACCTGAATTTTTACTTTAAACTATGAAAAGTAGGAAGACAAAAAATGATTATTTCAAGTACCCTTATCCACTTAAAACTAAGATTTTTATACCCCCCGCAAACGAAGTTTGGGGGGGTATGTAGGAATCACCTTGTCCGTCTGTCCAGCTGTCTGTCCGTCCGTCCGTCTGTTTGTGCAATCGTGTCCGGTCCATATCTTTCTTACAGAGGGACATTAGAATCTACAACTCCACACTGAGATTGCTCATGACCTAAGGGTGTGTCATGACCTTGACCCAAGTTCATTTGGGGAAGTTCAAGGTCACTGGAAGAAAAATTTCATAATTCGTGTCCGGTCCATATCTTTCTTATGGATAAACTTGGTAGGTTCTCATTTCACACAAAGATTGCCTATGACCCCAGGGTGTGTCATGACCTTGACCCAAGGTCATTTGAGGAAGTTCAAGGTCACTGTAAGAAAAATATAATAAATCATATTTGAGACGTATCTTTACGTATCTTTAATAAATCATATTTGAGACCTATCTTTTATGGTTAAACTTGGTAGGCTCTCATTTCACACAAAGATTGCCCATGACCCAAGGGTGTGTCATGACCTTGACCAAGGTCATTTGGGGAAGTTCAAGGTCACTGGAAGAAAAATTTCATAATTCGTGTCAGGTCCATATCTTTCTTATGGATAAACTTGGTAGGTTCTCATTTCACTCAAAGATTGCCCATGACCCAAGGGTTTGTCATGACCTTGACCCAAGGTGATTTGGGGAAGTTCAAGGTCACTGGAAGAAAAATTTCATAATTCATGTCCGGTCCATATCTTTCTTATGGATAAACTTGGTAGGTTCTCATTTCACTCAAAGATTGCCCATGACCCAAGGGTGTGTCATGACCTTGACCCTAGGTCATTTGGGGAAGTTCAAGGTCACTGGAAGAAAAATTTCATAATTCGTGTCTGGTCTATATCTTTCTTATGGATAAACTTGGTAGGTTTTCATTTCACACAAAGATTTCCCATGACCCAAGGGTGTGTCATGACCTTGACCCAAGGTCATTTGGGGAAGTTCAAGGTCACTGGAATAAAAATTTCATTATTCGTGTTTGATACATATCTTTATTATGGAAGAACTTACTTCTGAAAAACCCAGCGGGGGGTATTTTGTCCCGTTTGGACAGTTCTAGTTATTTTTTGTTTTGAAAAAGTCACTTGCCCTTGGGCAAGTGGTTGATAAAAAATCCCTTGCCCATCCCCAAAATTCACTAGTCTCGGGCGTCGGGCAATGGGATTTGTCAGCCCCTACATTGAAAAGCATCATAATTAGATTATTTAATCATTTAACTTGGTCATTTGGCTTAATATTTGTTCACTTTTAAGTGCAAATTTTATGGTTAAAATCACAAAGGACCTGTATAAATATACGTCTCAAAATCCATACCATATCTCTCTCCACATGGCTCTTAAAATATCTCTTTAGCAGACAAGGACGATACTGGTAAACCCATAGACCAGAGAATTGTCACATACAGTATAAAATACGTAACCTTATTAAAGAAATAAAAATGAAACAATTTAATATTTTTGTTTATTTTTCATTCACCATCTATCCGGGGGAAAATAGTTTACAGAATAGAGTCAAGAATTTAGTCTACATCCATTTCCAAAATGGAGACTATCGAAGAAGGAATGTAAACGTGCTGAAAAAAGATGGCAATAACTATCAAATAATATTATTTATATGTCAGTTTATTTGAAAATGTTATCATATTATTCACAAGTAAGTAAAACAATTTATTTTAAGAAAGTCACTAAGTAATGTAATCAAATGAAAACGAAATTGCAGGCTTGAAATTTGCTACAATGTATTATCAATACATGTAGCTCTATACGTCGATGTTTGGACTCGCTGGAGCAATCGGCTATTCTAATAATCAGCTATTCTGATAAAATAAGGCAGACAACTTGACTTTTGGATAAAACGGGACCCACTGTATTAACAAGTGCATTTATAGTTATTTGTACTTGTTTCTAGTGTGTTAGGTACTATTGTTTCACTCTCAATTGTAAACGTTAATTTGAGCAAGTTTTGATGAAAATTGGACAGGTATTGATTTAAGGAATTATCTTGCAGAAGAATATTTTTTTGGGTAAATGCATCCACCTATAATAAATATTGTCTGAGGACAACCACTTATATGAATTCTATTGTCCCCACCCCACTACCCACAAAAAAGTATAAGGAGTGCCTTCCAACCCTCCCATACTTTTTTTTCCCTGGAATAGCCCTTATTAGATTTAATGAAATTATTTAAAAACATTCCGAATGTTTGTGCATACATTTGTTGTGCATACATTTTTTTATGTCAAATTTTGGGATATTTTAAAGGCACTTAGCTGTGGACTGGAATATAATGATTTATATGTATGTATGATTTCAGAGATGAAAAACTTGCTTGAAGATAATGGTGATGATGCATGTTCTTTACAGAGGAAAAGGGCTAAACCTTGTAAGTTTTTTGATAAGCTTATTTTCTCTTGTATAGGAAACTAATATAACACATCATACAGCACTACTTTTGGTTATCTGAGAGCCTGTATGTCACAAGGTCAATGGTCAAACTACTCTGGACATAAGGACATGTTGTGTGCTCAATATCCTGAGAACATTTTGCTTGACAAACATCAAACTTGGAACATTGCTTCACCTTAAGGGGTAGATGACCCATATTCATTTTGAAGTCACAAGGTCAAGGGTAGAGCTGCTCTGGATGTAGGAAAATAATGTCAGCTCATATCTTCAGAACCCTTTTGCTTGAGAGGCATCAAACTAAGAACATTGGTAGATGAGCCCTATTGATTTTGAAGTCAAGGGTCAAACTGACCACTCAATATCTTGAGAACCCTTTGCTTGATAGGCAACAAACTTTAAACATTGGTTTCCCTTAAGGAGTAGATGACCCCTTCAGATTTTGAGGTCACAAGGTCAAAGATCAGGGGTCAAACTCAGTCTTCACGAAAACTTTTCAAACTAACTGGCCAGTCCGACCAGTGAACTTTCAAAATTTACTGGCCCACCAAAATTTTTACTGGCCCCTTAATTAAAAAATAAAATAAATACATTTTCACAATTGTAAATTAATACATGTTTTTGTCCTTTGTCGCGTTTCGGTAAGTTGTTCATTGGAAATTCGTACATTTTACGTACTAGTTAATAGTTACTAGTTAGTTCCAGTTGTTACATTATACATCCATGTAATAATAGGGTTACAATAATAAGATTCAACAACACGTGCTTGTTCTTTTTATATTACATATCAATGAAATTTATGCATTTGGAAATAAAACATTTAGCGTTTATATTCCTAGTATTATTAATAAACACATTTCAAAATTGGTAAATTCTTCAAATAGTTGTTTTGCTTACAATAATTTTGTTTTAAAACAAAATAAACAATTATAAAATAAATACTTGATTGTACATGCTGTGTAAATCTTAACGTCTGGTATTTAAGAAAAATATGTCTTGTCGATCGTTGAGATGTATAGCCGATAGTATGTAAAATGAATTCCTGTAAATACTTTTATTGTTTATGGCATTGTGGATGCTGAAACTGTCACAATTAATACTGTATCATTATTTTAAAGCAAACTTTGCATTATATGAAGTAGGGATATTTGAACTAATATCGTTGTCGGCGAACTCAAGTTTAACGATAACCGCTTTCGTTGAGAAATCATGATTTAAAAAATTAATAATTACAGTTGATGTTAAAAGTTATTGTTTATTTAATTCTTTAATTACATGTACCTTGTCTGGCTTTACAATGGTGATCTAGATAGCGACAACCAATTAGTCGCTTCACTAACCACATGCAGTAGTATTTATTTATTATAGTGACATGTGTTAAGTTAAACAAAAGCATTTGAATAAATTCAGCAATAGTATAGAAACACCCGGCCCTTTGGGCCTACATGTCACATGCATCTGTGGTGGTATATCGAGATAATTGACACTTTGAAAGGGATGTTTGTTGTGAAAACAGGGTGGCGGATGGAGTATATATGATAAGAGCCAATTTTGGCCCCGTAAAAAATCAACATTTTAGAATGACATTCAGATATGTTTAATTGAAATTTATTTTGTAGAAGAGATTATATTAGAAATATTTCCAATATATTTTTCACATTTATATGCACTCACTAGCTGTAAATGACATTAGAAATAATGCTATTTTTGCTATTTAGCAAAAAAGCTAAAAATATGCCTTTTTCTTGATGTTTTTTCTTATGGGAAACATAGAGCGTAGTGTAGAACATACATAATTTTTCTGTCACTAATTAGTATTGAAAAGATACATCTTTGGTAAAAATATAAATCTTGTTCTAGGCTGCGCTCTATATTTCTGGGAGAAAAACTGCTTGAAAATAAGCAGATTTATACAAAATATGCTAAAATGGCGGGAAAACGTGATTTTTATGATGTCATATTTCTAAAATAATAGCATTTTGATCAAAATAAAAATGGCCATTAAAGGTCGCATATATATCTGTACAAATTAAAGCTATATATAAAGTTAAATTAAATTAATCATTTTAAGGGGCCAATTGAGACACTTAACATATATCGCTCTTTTTATCATTATTCATAAATATTTGTAGCTTTGATACTGTAAGGTTGAGGTACATCAAAGTTCAATCCCTGTTAGCTGATGCCTCTGCCTGGTGTTCCAAATATAGGTCACACTAACAGTGTTGTGCAGTTTATCAGAAGAGCAATTCTGGACTGTAGGGCCTCTACCTTGTTTTACTTTAAATTTACTCTTCACAATATACAATGTACAGTAGATCACTTGCATATTTCATTCTTTTCATTGGAGGACCATCAATCAATCATGCTTTGCTCAGAATTGTTGACTGACCTTTTAAATTCTGATACAAACAACTCTTCTTTGAAACTTTGACTATATTTTTAGCTGATAGAGTGAAGTGGACCAGCAGGGAGCTGGAAGAGGTTAGAGAATATTTCAGTAGCTACTTAGACGGGTCCTCTGCAAGGAAATGCCCAGGAAGGGAGGAATGTAAAGAAAGTATTCGCAAGAGTAAAGAGAAGAATGGTGTTTTGCAAAGAAGAAAGTGGGAGACTATTAAGAAAAAAGTGTCCTACTTGATGCATTTTGAAAAATGAGCTTATAGATTATAAAGCATAGAGTCCGGTAGGATTTTGTTTGTATAAATAGTTTCAAGTATTAAGCTGATAGCTTTTGTTGTTAGATAGAACTGTCAAATCAGTCTTATTATACCCCCGCTCCGAAGGAGAGGGGGGTATACTGTTTTACCCTTGTGTGTCTGTCCGTCCGTCCGTGTGTCCGTGTAGCTGTGTGTCCGTCCATAACAAATTTTCGTCGCAGTTTTCTCAGAAACTACTCATCACAGATGCTTGAAATTTTAACACAATCTTCTCTGAGGCATGCCATACATTAGGATACATTTTTGTTTAAATCCGATGTCAACTTCCTGTTTGTTTGTACGTCTGTCCGATTCATACATTACAAATTTTCGTCACAGTTTTCTCAGCAACTACTCATCGCAGATGCTTGAAATTTTAACACGGTATTCTCTGAGGCATGCCATACGTTGGGATACATTTTTGTTAAAATCTTATATCAACTTCCTGTTTTTCTGTGTATCTGTCCATTTCATCCATAACAAATTTTCGTCGCAGTTTTCTCAGCAACTACTCATTACAGATGCTTGAAATTTTAAAACAATCTTCTCTGAGGCATGCCATACGTTGGGATACATTTTTGTTAAAATCTGATGTCAACTTCCTGTTTGTTTGTACGTCTGTCCGATTCATACATAACAAATTTTTGTCGCAGTTTTCTCAGCAACTACTCATTGCAGATGCTTGAAATTTTAACACAATCTTTTTCCTAGGCATGCCATATGGTTGAATTCATTTTTATTCATATTTGATGTCAACTTCCTGTTTGTCTGTGGGTCTGTCCGTTTCATACATAACACATTTTTGTCCCAGTTTTCTCAGCAACTACTTATTGTAGATGCTTGTTTTCTTGGCAACTACTTATCGCAGATGCTTGAAATTTTAACACAAAATCCAATGTCAACTTCCTGTTTGTCTGTGTTTCTCGTTTACTATTAATAGCAGATGCTTAATTTTAGTACACTCTTTGTTGAGGCATGCCATATGGTGGGATTAATTTTGAAATGAATCTGATGTCAACTTCAAATTTTTCTGTGCATCTGCCTGTAATTAAACTTGTGTAAATTAGCATAATAGTTGTTTATTTACATCAGAGCGGGGGTATTACTAGTGAGCATTGGCTCACAGATTTACAGTCTCATTTTAACAGTATTCTTATTTAGGAATTCCTTTTCCAATTCCATAATATCTATGAAAAACTCTAACATGTACTGTTGTAATCTGTTAAGGAAAAAAATGGTGGTGTAAAGTTGAACTCTGTACTTTTGAGATGAAACCAAATTTTGTTTTAATTTTGTGTGTGTGTTTGAAAAGACATATTTCTTATGTTATCACTTAAAAGCAAATCTTAAGCTTCAATAAAAGAAATAGTTAAAGTTAACAGAATCTTTTTTTATCTTTAATTTGATTCAAAATGCAGTTAATTCATGCATAGTGTCCATGAATAATGGAAATACATACTGTCTGTTTTATGTGTGGTCTGACTTTGTGTCAAAGGGTAATGGGTTACACATTGTCTGTGTTTTATGTGGTCAGACTGTGTCCATGGGTAATGGGTTACACATTGTTTGTTATGCCCTGCCATGAATATGGCCGGGGCATATAGTGTTTGTCATGTCCGACTTCCGTCCTTCCATCTGTCCTTCCTTCTTACTTTAGTTTAAGCTCTGTTCAAAGCTGAGTTTCAAGAAACTATCCAAGATATTTTTATCAAACTTCAGATGCTGATAGATATTGATGAGAGCTATGCAACTGCATCAACATTTTTTGACCTTGACGTTTCCTTTGACCTTGACCTCACTTTTCTTAAATTAGAGTTTAGCTCAGATTTAAAGATACCATTCAAGTTACTGTAATCAAACTTCATATGTTGATACATTCTGATGTATGCTATTCAACTGCATCAACATTTTTGACCTTGACCTTTCCTTGGACCTTGTTTGTGTCCATGAACAATTGGTAACACATTATCTGTGTTATATGTGGTCAGAGTTTGTGTCAATGATTGATGGGTAACATATTGTTCATGTTTTAGTTGGTCAGAGTTTGTGTCCATAAACAATGGGTAACATATGTGGTCAGAGTTTGTGTCCATGGGTAATGGGTTACACATTGTCTGTGTTTTATGTGGTCACAGTTTGTGTCCATGGCTAATGAGTTGCACATTGTCTGTGTTTTATGTGGTCAGAGTTTATTTCCATGAACAATGGGTTACATATTGTCTCTGTTTTATGTGGTCAGAGTTTGTGTCCATGTGTAATGAAATATACATTTTTTGTTTTTTATGTGGTCAGAGTTTGTGTTGATGAACAATTGGTAACACATTATCTGTGTTATATGTGGTCAGAGTTTGTGTCAATGAATGATACGTTACATATTGTTCATGTTTTATGTGGTCAGAGTTTGTGTCCATGAACAATGGGTAACATATGTGGTCAGAGTTTGTGTCCATGGGTAATGGGTTACACATTGTCTGTGTTTTATTTGGTCAGAGTTTGTGTCCAAGGGTAATGGGTTACACATTGTCTATGTTTTATGTAGTCAGAGTTTGTGTCCTTGCGTAAATTGTAACGTTTGTGTCCATAAACAATGGGTTACATACTCTCTGTGTTTTATGTGGTCAGAGTTTGTGTCCATGAACAATGGGGTAACATACTGTCTGTGTTTTATGTGGTCTGAGTTTGTGTAAAAGTAAAGAATAATGGGTTGCACAATGTCTATGTTTTATGTGGTCAGAGTTTGTGTCTATTTGTAATGGATTATACATTGTCTTTGTTTTATGAGATCAGAATTTGTGTCCATGAACAATGGGTTACATATTGTCTGTGTTTTATGTGGTCAGAGTTTGTGTCCATGTGTAATGAAATTAACATTTTCTGTGTTTTATGTGGACAGAGTTTGTGTCCAAGAACAATAGGTAACACATTATCTGTGTTATATGTGGTCAGATGTTGTATCAATGGACGATGTATAACATATTGTTCATGTTTTATGTGGTCAGAGTTTTTGTCCATGAAGAATGGGTTACACATCGTCTGTGTTTTATGTGGTCAGAGTTTGTGTCCATGAACAATGGGTTACATATTGTCTGTGTTTTATGTAGTCAGAGTTTGATTCCAAGAACAATGGGTTACACATTGTCTGTGTTTTATGTGGTAAGAGTTTGTGTCCGTAAACAAACGGTTACATATTGTCTGTGTTTTATGTGGTCAGAGTTTGTGTCCATAAACAAACGGTTACATATTGTCTGTGTTTTATGTAGTCCGAGTTTGTGTCCATTGGTGATGGGTTATACATTGTGTAGGTTTTATGTAGTCAGAGTTTGTGTGCAAGAACAATGGGTAACATATTTTCTACGTTTTATGTAGTCAGAGTTTTTGTCCATGAAGAATGGGTTACACATTGTCTGTGTTTTATGTGGTCAGGGTTTGTGTCCATGAACAATGGGTTATACATTGTCTATGTTTTATCTGGTCAAAGTTTGTGTCCAAGAACAATGGGTTATACGAGGGTTGTCCGTAAAGTTCGTGGACAACATTGATAATTGCTGATAAACCTTGATAAAATATATGAAACTATTATTTTTACTAAATTCATGTTTCATTTTATTAATATGCAAGTTTTCAACAAAAACAAAGCACAAATAGTCATATTTTTATCAGATACAAAAAAGACACACACTCATCCGGAGCACTAAAACGAAAATCCTTGACGTTACTGACATCAAAAGCTTAATACGAGTACATGTAACTTTTTTCAACATAGTCACTTTTAACTCAATACATTTCTTATGTCGCTTTATCCAGTCATAAAAATGTGCACAAAATGTTTAGGTTTCATATGTAAAATTTAATATAAAAATAATATTTAACAATGCCCGTGTCATTACTTGCAATCATCCTACCTCTATCCGCGTAAAACGACAATATGTAAGGAAATACGACAAAGTCACATTACGAAATTAACTTTTTACAGCACCGCAGTCTCGGAATGATGGTTTTCCTTCACGCATGTCATCCTGTAATCTGTTCCTTCCGTCTGAAAATTTTATTTTCAACTAAATACTTATGAACTGCTTTCTATACCATATTTTCCTGACTGTTTACAGCATTTAGGGGTCTCTGTTGGTGTTTTTCCGATGTCTACGCAGAATTTTATCACTGCTCACTGCTCCGCCTATTCCGAAAACGTCCCTTTTTCGAACAAAGCCGATCTTGTCTTAATACATTCTAACCTAGATTTCTCAGCCACTTCTGAACTCTGAACATTCAAATTTTGCAGGTTTGTAGTTATAACTTTTGTCAACCTCGTAATGTAAAAGCAATCCGAATATCCACAGAATTTTACAAAATAAAAATGAAATTTATAAAGTGATATTTAACTTTTTAATTAAAATTTTGCGGTGCTCCGGGTCACCATCCCAAGTCTGATAATGAAGCCATTATTATAATTATTAATTTGAAATTGAATATTATTTTACATTTTGTAACTGATATTTAGTAAAGGATTGTAAATATGTAAATAATAAATATCAATGACACCATCTTTCTTTAAATTTGAGCTTGTCCTCGAACTTTACGGACAACCCTCGTACATTGTTTGTGTTTTATGTGGTCAGAGTTTGTGTCCATAAGTAATGGGTTATACATTGTTTGTGTTTTATGTGGTCAGGGTTTGTGTCCATGAACAATGGGTAACATATTGTCTGTGTCACAAACATATTGTCACAAACTTTATGTGGTCAGAGTTTGTGTCCATGAGTAATTGGTTATACATTGTCTATGTTTTATCTGGTCAAACTTTGTGTCCAAGAACAATAGGTTATACATTGTTTGTGTTTTATGTGGTCAGAGTTTGTGTCCAAGAACAATGGGTTATACATTGTTTGTGTTTTATGTGGTCAGAGTTTGTGTCCAAGAACAATGGGTTATACATTGTTTGTGTTTTATGTGGTCAGAGTTTGTGTCCAAGAACAATAGGTTATACATTGTTTGTGTTTTATGTGGTCAGAGTTTGTGTCCAAGAACAATAGGTTATACATTGTTTGTGTTTTATGTGGTCAGAGTTTGTGTCCAAGAACAATGGGTTATACATTGTTTGTGTTTTATGTGGTCAGGGTTTGTGTCCAAGAACAATGGGTAACATATTGTCTATGTTTTATGTGGTCAGAGTTTGTGTCCATGAACAAATGGTAACACATTATCTATGTTTTATCTGGTCAAAGTTTTTGTCCAAGAACAATAGGTTATACATTGTTTGTGTTTTGTCTGGTCAGAGTTTGTGTCCATGAACAATGGGTAACATACTCTCGGTGTTTTATGTAGTCAGAGTTTGTGTCCATGAGTAATGGGTTATACATTGTGTTTTATGTGGTCAGGGTTTGTGTCCAAGAACAATGGGTAACATATTGTCTATGTTTTATGTAGTCAGAGTTTGTGTCCATGAGTAATGGGTTATACGAGGGCCGTTCAAAAATTACGCGGACTTGTTGCAGAGAAGAAATATTTGACGACATAATCGGGCAAAATTTCACAAATAATGTAAAAGAATCTTTACTTATATGGTCTTCAAAATTTCACATTGAAATGTTGTAAATTGGTATTAATTTTGAGTAATTTTCAGGACATACCATTAAGTCACGGCGCAGCAAAATCTTCGACGTCTCAAGCATTATAAAAAATATGTGATTTAGCTTTCATTTTCTCAACCTTTTTCCCTTGCGTACATGTATAGTTTGAGTTACCTTATCTATTCAACATCAAAACACCATTTCTTGTAAAGCTTAAAATCTATTAAACAAGTAAAGAATATTCTTTTTTTTTTATTTAAAACCAAAAACTACTTATGAGATATAATGTGATATTGGTGACTCTCAATCACGTTCTTTACAGTCCGGATAAAGTTAACTTTTCGTCTATAATATTCTTCCCGTCCTCCCGTATAGCCTTTTTACAGAGGTCTAACTGTCTAAAATTTCAATTTGATATTTGTGGGCGAATGTCACGAGCAGCCTAGTTTACTACATGTTTTATTATGCATATTTTGGATCTATGCTGCCGATATCTCGAGCATTACACATATTTTAACAAAAGTGTGGTGCGCCGTCAATTCAGGAGACGTCATTTTCACAGTCGTTTTCACGGGAATCGCATTAGAGAAAAATCACTATATTTCTATTAGTACTTCAAATATTACGTCCGAAATCTAAATACATAATAATAGAACAATTTAAAGGTACATTTGAGAAAATTGTTGAAAAATATCGCGAATTTTAGAAAATCAATGAGTTAAATTTTTGAATTCGCATGCTTTTGCTTCAATTTTTTTGTCGTGCGCCGTACCTCTTCATCAACGATATTATCATACCGATAATTTTAGTAGAATGTTTTTAAATACAGAATTTTTGCCCAAAATTTATTGGAATCTTTACGATACATATTTCTGTGAAATTTTATAACTATATGACATCTGTAAGAGTAAATAACAGCACAGTCCGCGTAATTTTTGAACGGCCCTCGTACATTGTTTGTGTTTTATCTGGTCAAAGTTTGTGTCCAAGAACAATAGGTTATACATTGTTTGTGTTTTATGTGGTCAGAGTATGTGTCCATATGTAATGGGTTATACATTGTGTTTTATGTGGTCAGGGTTTGTGTCCAAGAACAATGGTTTACACATCGTCTGTGTTTTATGTGGTCAGAGTTTGTTTCCATATGTAATGGGTTATACATTGTTCGTGTTTTATGTGGTCAGGGTTTGTGTCCAAGAACAATGGGTAACATATTGTCTATGTTTTATGTGGTCAGAGTTTGTGTCCATGAACAATTAGTAACACATTATCTATGTTTTATGTGGTCAGAGTTTCTGTCCATGGGTAATGGCTTATACATTGTCTATATTTTATGTAGTCAGAGTTTGTGTCCAAGAACAATGCGTTACATATTGTCTGTGTTTTATGTGGTCAGAGTTTTTGTCCAAGGGTAATGGCTTACACATTGTCTGGGTTTTTTGAGATAGGAGTTTTTGTCCATGAACAATGGGTTACATATTGTCTAGGTTTGATGTGGTTAGAGTTTGTGTCCATGAACAATTGGTAACATATTGTCTGTGTTTTATGTGGTCAGATTTTTTGTCCATGAACAATGGGTTACATATTGTCTATGTATTATGTGGTCAGAGTTTGTGTCCATGGGTAATGGGTTACACATTATCTGTGTTTTGTGTGGTCAGAGTTTGTGTCCAAGAACAATGGGTTACATATTGTCTATGTATATGTGGTCAGATTTTGTGTCCATGATCAATGGGTTACACAGTGTCTATGTTTTATGTAGTCAGAGTTTTGTCCATGAAAAATGACTTATAAATTGTCTATGTTTTATGTAGTCAGAGTCTGTGTCCAAGAACAATGGGTAACATATTGTCTGTGTTTTATGTGGTCAGAGTTTGTGTCCATGAACAATGGGTTACATATTGTCTGTGTTTTATGTGGTCACAGTTTGTGTCCATATGTAATGGGTTATACATTGTTTGTTTTTTATGTGGTCAGGGTTTGTGTCCAAGAACAATGGGTAACATATTCTCTATGTTTTATGTGGTCAGAGTTTGTGTCCATGAACAATTGGTAACACATTATCTATGTTTTATCTGGTCAAAGTTTTTGTCCAAGGGAAATGGGTTACACATTGTCTGTGTTTTATGTGGTCAGAGTTTATGTCCATAAACAATAGGTTACATATTGTCTATGTTTTATGTAGTCAGAGTTTGTGTTTCAGATATTGTCTGTTTTTTATGTGGTCAGAGTTTGTGTCCATTGGTGATGGATTAAACATTGTGTATGTTTTATGTAGTCAGAGTTTGTGTCCAAGAACAATGCGTTATATATTGTCTGTGTTTTATGTGGTCAGAGTTTTTGTCCAAGGGTAATGGGTTACACATTGTCTGGGTTTTTTGAGATCAGAGTTTATGTCCATGAACAATTGGTAACATATTGTCTGTGTTTTATGAGTTTGTGTCCATGGGTAATGGGTTACACATTGTCTGTGTTTTATGTGGTCAGAGTTTGTGTCCATGAACAATGCGTTACACATTGTCTGTGTTTTATGTGGTCAGAGTTTGTGTCCATATGTAATGGGTTATACATTATTTGTGTTTTATTTGGTCAGGGTTTGTGTCCAAGAACAATGGGTTATGCATTGTTTGTGTTTTATGTGGTCAGGGTTTTGTCCAAGAACAATGGGTAACATATTGTCTATGTTTTATGTGGTCAGAGTTTGTGTCCATGAACAATGGGTAACATACTGTCTGTGTTTTATGTGGTCTGAGTTTGTGTCCATGAACAATGGGTAACATACAGTCTGTTTTTTATGTAGTCAGAGTTTGTGTCCATGAGTAATGGATTATACATTGTTTATGTTTTATCTGGTCAATGTTTGTGTCCAAGAACAATGGGTTATACATCGTCTGTGTTTTATGTGGTCAGAGTTTGTTTCCATATGTAATGGGTTATACATTGTTTGTGTTTTATGTGGTCAGGGTTTGTGTCCAAGAACAATGGGTAACATATTGTCTATGTTTTATGTGGTCAGAGTTTGTGTCCATGGGTAATGGCTTATACATTGTCTATATTTTATGTAGTCAGAGTTTGTGTCCAAGAACAATGCATTATATATTGTCTATGTTTTATGTGGTCAGAGTTTTTGTCCAAGGGTAATGGGTTACACATTGTCTTATGTCCATGAACAATTGGTAACATATTGTCTGTGTTTCATGTGGTCAGAGTTTGTGTCCATGGGTAATGGGTTACACATTGTCTGTGTTTTATGTGGTCAGAGTTTGTGTCCAAGACCAATGGGTTACATATTGTCTGTTTTTTATGTGGTCAGAGTTTGTGTCCATGGGTAATGGGTTACACATTGTCAATATTTTATGTAGTCAGAGTTTGTGTCCAAGAACAATGCGTTACATATTGTCTGTGTTTTATGTGGTCAGAGTTTGTGTCCATATGTAATGGATTATACATTATTTGTGTTTTATGTGGTCAGGGATTTTGTCCAAGAACAATGGGTAACATATTGTCTATGTTTTATGTTGTCAGAGTTTATGTCCATGAACATTTAGTAACACATTATCTATGTTTTATGTGGTTAGAGTTTCTTTCCATGGGTAATGGCTTATACATTGTCTATATTTTATGTAGTCAGAGTTTGTGTCCAAGAACAATGCGCTACATATTGTCTGTGTTTTATGTGGTCAGAGTTTTTGTCAAAGGGTAATGGGGTACACATTGTCTGGGTTTTTTGAGATCAGAGTTTGTCCATGAACAATGGGTTACATATTGTCTGTGTTTTATGTGGTCAGAGTTTGTGTCCATGGGTAATGGGTTACACATTGTCTGTGTTTTATGTGGTCAGAGATTTGTCTAAGAGTAATTGGTTACATTATGTGGTCAGAGTTTTTGTCCATGAACAATGGCTAATATACTGTCTGTATTTTACGTGGTCAGAGTTTGTGTCCATGAGTAATGGGTTATACATTGTCTATGTTTCATGTGGTCAGAGTTTTTCTCAATAAACAATGAGTTACATATTGTCTGTGTTTTATGTGGTCAGAGTTTGTGTCCATGGGTAATGGGTTACACATGGTTTGTGTTTTATGTGGTCAGAGTTTTTGTCCATGAAGAATGGGTTACATGTCATCTGTGTTTTATGTGGTCAGAGTTTGTGTCCATGAACAATGGGTAACATACTGTCTTTGTTTTATGTGGTCAGAGTTTGTGTCCATGAACAATGGGTAACATATTGCCTATGTTTTATGTGGTCAGAGTTTTTGTCCATGAAGAATGGGTTACATATTGTTTGTGTTTTATGTGGTAAAAGTTTTTGTCCAGGAACAATGGGTAACATATTGCCTATGTTTTATGTGGTCACAGTTTGTGTCCACGCGTAATGGGTTACACATTGTTTGTGTTTTATGTGGTCAGAGTTTTGTCCAAGAACAATGGATTACATATTGTCTGTGTTTTATGTGGTCAGGGTTGGTGTCCAAATGTAATGGGTTACACATTGTTTTTGTTTTATGTGCTCAGACGTTTTAGCTATGGGTAATGGGTTACACATTTTTTGTGTTTTATGTGGTCAGAGTTTTGTCCAAGAACGATGGGTTAGATATTGTCTATGTTTTATGTGGTCAGAGTTTGTGTCCATGAACAATGGGTTACATATTGTCTGTGTTTTATGTGGTCACAGTTTGTGTCCATATGTAATGGGTTATACATTGTTTGTTTTTTATGTGGTCAGGGTTTGTGTCCAAGAACAATGGGTTATACATTGTTTGTGTTTTATGTGGTCACAGTTTGTGTCCAAGAACAATGGGTTATACATTGTTTGTGTTTTATGTGGTCAGAGTTTGTGTCCAAGAACAATGGCTTATACATTGTGTTTTATATGGTCAGAGTTTTTGTCCAAGGGAAATGGGTTACACATTGTCTGTTTTTTATGTGGTCAGAGTTTATGTCCATTGGTGATGGGTTATACATTGTGTATGTTTTATGTGGTCAGAGTTTGTGTCCATTGGTGATGGGTTAAACATTGTGTATGTTTTATGTAGTCAGAGTTTGTGTCCAAGAACAATGCGTTATATATTGTCTGTGTTTTATGTGGTCAGAGGTTTTGTCCAAGGGTAATGGGTTACACATTGTCTGGGTTTTTTGAGATCAGAGTTTATGTCCATGAACAATTGATAACATATTGTCTGTGTTTCATGTGGTCAGAGTTTGTGTCCATGGGTAATGGGTTACACATTGTCTGTGTTTTATGTGGTCAGAGTTTGTGTCCATGAACAGTGCGTTACACATTGTCTGTGTTTTATGTGGTCAGAGTTTGTGTCCATATGTAATGGATTATACATTATTTGTGTTTTATTTGGTCAGGGTTTGTGTCCAAGAACAATGGGTTATGCATTGTTTGTGTTTTATGTGGTCAGGGTTTTTGTCCAAGAACAATGGGTAACATATTGTCTATGTTTTATGTGGTCAGAGTTTGTGTCCATGAACAATGGGTAACATACTGTCTGTGTTTTATGTGGTCTGAGTTTGTGTCCATGAACAATGGGTAACATATAGTCTGTTTTTTATGTAGTCAGAGTTTGTGTCCATGAGTAATGGATTATACATTGTTTATGTTTTATCTGGTCAAAGTTTGTGTCCAAGAACAATGGGTTACACATCGTCTGTGTTTTATGTGGTCAGAGTTTGTTTCCATATGTAATGGGTTATACATTGTTTGTGTTTTATGTGGTCAGGGTTTGTGTCCAAGAACAATGGGTAACATATTGTCTATGTTTTATGTGGTCAGAGTTTGTGTCCATGGGTAATGGCTTATACATTGTCTATATTTTATGTAGTCAGAGTTTGTGTCCAAGAACAATGCGTTATATATTGTCTGTGTTTTATGTGGTCAGAGTTTTTGTCCAAGGGTAATGGGTTACACATTGTCTTATGTCCATGAACAATTGGTAACATATTGTCTGTGTTTCATGTGGTCAGAGTTTGTGTCCATGGGTAATGGGTTACATATTGTCTGTGTTTTATGTGGTCAGAGTTTGTGTCCAAGACCAATGGGTTACATATTGTCTGTTTTTTATGTGGTCAGAGTTTGTGTCCATGGGTAATGGGTTACACATTGTCAATATTTTATGTAGTCAGAGTTTGTGTCCAAGAACAATGCGTTACATATTGTCTGTGTTTTATGTGGTCAGAGTTTGTGTCCATATGTAATGGATTATACATTATTTGTGTTTTATGTGGTCAGGGATTTTGTCCAAGAACAATGGGTAACATATTGTCTATGTTTTATGTGGTCAGAGTTTATGTCCATGAACATTTAGTAACACATTATCTATGTTTTATGTGGTTAGAGTTTCTTTCCATGGGTAATGGCTTATACATTGTCTATATTTTATGTAGTCAGAGTTTGTGTCCAAGAACAATGCGTTACATATTGTCTGTGTTTTATGTGGTCAGAGTTTTTGTCAAAGGGTAATGGGGTACACATTGTCTGGGTTTTTTGTAGTCAGAGTTTATGTCCATGAACAATGGGTTACATATTGTCTGTGTTTTATGTGGTCAGAGTTTGTGTCAATGGGTAATGGGTCCATATACATTGTCTATGTTTTATGTGGTCAGAGTTTATGTCCATGAACAATGGGTTACATATTGTCTGTGTTTTATGTGTGTTTTATGTGTCATATATTCAAGTAATGTTGGGTTATACATTGTCTATGTTTTATGTGGTCAGAGTTTGTGTCCATAAACAATGGGTAACATATTGTCTAATGTTTTATGTGGTCATTTTTGTCCATGAACAATGGGCAATATACTATCTGTGTTTTATGTGGTCAGAGTTTGTGTCCATGAGTAATGGGTTATACATTGTCTATGTTTCATGTGGTCAGAGTTTTTCTCAATAAACAATGAGTTACAAATTGTCTGTGTTTTATGTGGTCAGAGTTTGTGTCCATGGGTAATGGGTTACACATTGTTTGTGTTTTATGTGGTCAGAGTTTTTGTCCATGAAGAATGGGTTACATGTCATCTGTGTTTTATGTGGTCAGAGTTTGTGTCCATGAACAATGGGTAACATACTGTCTTTGTTTTATGTGGTCAGAGTTTGTGTCCATGAACAATGGGTAACATATTGCCTATGTTTTATGTGGTCAGAGTTTTTGTCCATGAAGAATGGGTTACATATTGTTTGTGTTTTATGTGGTAAAAGTTTTTGTCCAGGAACAATGGGTAACATATTGCCTATGTTTTATGTGGTCACAGTTTGTGTCCACGCGTAATGGGTTACACATTGTTTGTGTTTTATGTGGTCAGAGTTTGTTTCCATATGTAATGGGTTATACATTGTTTGTGTTTTATGTGGTCAGGGTTTGTGTCCAAGAACAATGGGTAACATATTGTCTATGTTTTATGTGGTCAGAGTTTGTGTCCATGGGTAATGGCTTATACATTGTCTATATTTTATGTAGTCAGAGTTTGTGTCCAAGAACAATGCGTTATATATTGTCTGTGTTTTATGTGGTCAGAGTTTTTGTCCAAGGGTAATGGGTTACACATTGTCTTATGTCCATGAACAATTGGTAACATATTGTCTGTGTTTCATGTGGTCAGAGTTTGTGTCCATGGGTAATGGGTTACACATTGTCTGTGTTTTATGTGGTCAGAGTTTGTGTCCAAGACCAATGGGTTACATATTGTCTGTTTTTTATGTGGTCAGAGTTTGTGTCCATGGGTAATGGGTTACACATTGTCAATATTTTATGTAGTCAGAGTTTGTGTCCAAGAACAATGCGTTACATATTGTCTGTGTTTTATGTGGTCAGAGTTTGTGTCCATATGTAATGGATTATACATTATTTGTGTTTTATGTGGTCAGGGATTTTGTCCAAGAACAATGGGTAACATATTGTCTATGTTTTATGTGGTCAGAGTTTATGTCCATGAACATTTAGTAACACATTATCTATGTTTTATGTGGTTAGAGTTTCTTTCCATGGGTAATGGCTTATACATTGTCTATATTTTATGTAGTCAGAGTTTGTGTCCAAGAACAATGCGTTACATATTGTCTGTGTTTTATGTGGTCAGAGTTTTTGTCAAAGGGTAATGGGGTACACATTGTCTGGGTTTTTTGAGATCAGAGTTTATGTCCATGAACAATGGGTTACATATTGTCTGTGTTTTATGTGGTCAGAGTTTGTGTCCATGGGTAATGGGTTATACATTGTCTATGTTTTATGTGGTCAGAGTTTGTGTCCATAAACAATGGGTAACATATTGTCTAATGTTTTATGTGGTCGGAGTTTTTGTCCATGAACAATGGCTTATATACTGTCTGTATTTTATGTGGTCAGAGTTTGTGTCCATGAGTAATGGGTTATACATTGTCTATGTTTCATGTGGTCAGAGTTTTTCTCAATAAACAATGAGTTACAAATTGTCTGTGTTTTATGTGGTCAGAGTTTGTGTCCATGGGTAATGGGTTACACATTGTTTGTGTTTTATGTGGTCAGAGTTTTTGTCCATGAAGAATGGGTTACATGTCATCTGTGTTTTATGTGGTCAGAGTTTGTGTCCATGAACAATGGGTAACATACTGTCTTTGTTTTATGTGGTCAGAGTTTGTGTCCATGAACAATGGGTAACATATTGCCTATGTTTTATGTGGTCAGAGTTTTTGTCCATGAAGAATGGGTTACATATTGTTTGTGTTTTATGTGGTAAAAGTTTTTGTCCAGGAACAATGGGTAACATATTGCCTATGTTTTATGTGGTCACAGTTTGTGTCCACGCGTAATGGGTTACACATTGTTTGTGTTTTATGTGGTCAGAGTTTTGTCCAAGAACAATGGATTACATATTGTCTGTGTTTTATGTGGTCAGGGTTGGTGTCCAAATGTAATGGGTTACACATTGTTTTTGTTTTATGTGCTCAGACTTTTTAGCTATGGGTAATGGGTTACACATTTTTTGTGTTTTATGTGGTCAGAGTTTTGTCCAAGAACAATGGGTTACATATTGTCTATGTTTTATGTTGTCACAGTTTGTGTCCACGCGTAATGGGTTACACATTGTTTGTGTTTTATGTGGTCAGAGTTTTGTCCAAGAACAATGGGTTACATATTCTCTATGTTTTATGTGGTCAGAGTTTGTGTCCATTTGTAATGGGTTTCACATTGTCTGTGTTTTATGTGGTCAGAGTTTATGTCCATGAACAATGGGTTGTATATTGTCTGTGTTCCATTTGGTCAGAGTTTGTGTCCAAGAACAATGGGCTACACATTCTCTGTGTTTTATGTGGTCAGAGTTTTTCTCCATGAACATTGGGTAACATATTGTCTATGTTTTATGTGGTCAGAGTTTTTGTCCATGAAGAATGGGTTACATATTGTCTGTGTTTTATGTGGTCAGAGTTTGTGTCCATGAACAATGGGTAACATATTGTCTATGTTTTATGTGGTCATAGGTTTTGTCAATGGACATTGGGTTACATATTGTCTGTGTTTTATGTTGTTAGAGTTTGTGTCCATGAATAATTGGTAACATATTTTCTACGTTTTATTTGGTAAGAGTTTGTGTCCAAGGGTAATTAGTTTCACATTGACTTTTTATAGCCTTGGGTAATGGGTAACACATTGTCTGTGTTTTATGTGGTGAGAGTTTGTGTCCATTGGCAATTTGTTACACATTGTGTTTTATGACATCAGAGTTCGTGTCCATGAACAATGGGTAACATTCTGTTTGTATTTTATGTAGTCAGAGTAGTCAGAGTTTGTGTCCATTTGTAATGGCTTATACATTGTCTGTGTTTTATGTGCTCATGGTTTTGTCCAAGAACAAATGGTTATACATTGTATGTGTATTTTGTGGTTGGGGTTTGTGTCCATGGGTAATGGGTTACACATTATCTGTCTTTCTTGTGGTCAGAGTTTTTGTCCATGAACAATGCGTTATATATTGTCTGTGTTTTATGTGGTCAGAGTTTTGTCCAAGAACAACGGGTTACATATTGTCTACGTTTTATGTGGTCAGAGTTTGTGTCCATGGGTAATGGGTTACACATTGTCTGTGTTTTATGTAATTAGAATTTCTGTCCATGAACAATGGGTTACATATTTCTATGTTTTATGTGGTCAGAGATTGGGTAATGGGTAACACATTGTCTGGGTTTGATGTGGTCAGAGTTTGTGTCCATGGGCAATTTGTTACACATTGTGTTTTATGACATCAGAGTTTGTGTCCATGAACAATGGGTAACATACTGTTTGTATTTTATGTAGTCAGAGTTTGTGTCCATGGGTAATGGGTTACACATTGTCTGTATTTTATGAGATCAGGGATTGTGTCCAAGAACAACGCGTTACATATTGTCTATGTTTTATGTGATCAGAGTTTTTTCCATGAACAATGGGTAACATATTGTCTATGTTTTATTTTGTCAGAGTTTGTGTCCATGAACAATGGGTAACATATTGTCTATGTTTTATTTGGTCAGAGTTTGTGTCCATGAACAATGGCCGGTAACATATTGTCTATGTTTTATTTGGTCAGAGTTTGTGTCCATGAACAATGGGTAACATATTGTCTTTGTTTTATTTGGTCAGTGTTTGTGTCCATGAACAATGGGTAACATATTGTCTATGTTTTATTTGGTCAGAGTTTGTGTCCATGAACAATGGCCGGTAACATATTGTCTATGTTTTATTTGGTCAGAGTTTGTGTCCATGAACAATGGGTAACATATTGTCTTTGTTTTATTTGGTCAGTGTTTGTGTCCATGAACAATGGGTAACATATTGTCTATGTTTTATTTGGTCAGAGTTTGTGTCCATGAACAATTGGTAACATATTGTCTAAGTTTTATTTGGTCAGTGTTTGTGTCCATGAACAATGGGTAACATATTGTCTATGTTTTATCTGGTCAGAGTTTGTGTCCATGAACAATGGGTAACATATTGTCTATGATTTATTTGGTCAGAGTTTGTGTCCATGAACAATGGGTAACATATTGTCTCTGTTTTATTTGGTCAGTGTTTGTGTCCATGAACAATGGGTTACATATTGTCTATGTTTTATGTGCTCAGACTTTTTAGCCATGGGTAATGGGTTATGCATAGTTTGTGTTTTATATGGTCAGAGTTGTGTCCATGAACAATGGGTAACGTATTGTCTGTGGTTTATGTAGTGAGAGTTTTTGTCCTTGGGTAATGAGGTTACACATTGTCTGTGTTTTATGTGGTCAGAGTTTTGTGAGTGTGAGTAATGGTTTATACATTGTTTATGTTTTATGTGGTCAGAAATTTTGTCCATGAACAATGTGTTACATATTGTCTGTGTTTTATGTGGTCATAGTTTTGTCCAAAAACAACGGGTTACATATTGTCTACGTTTTATGTGGTCAGAGTTTGTGTCCATGGGTAATGTGTTACACATTGTCTGTGTTTAATGTGGTCAGAGTTTTGTCCAAGAACAATGGGTTACATTATGTGGTCAGATTTTTTGTCCATGGGTAATGGGTTACCCCTTGTCTGTGTTTTATGTGGTCAGAGTTTATGTCCATGAACAATGGGTTGTATATTGTCTGTGTTCCATTTGGTCAGAGTTTGTGTCCAAGAACAATGGGTTACACATTCTCTGTGTTTTATGTGGCCAGAGTTTGGGTCCATGAACATTGGGTAACATATTGTCTTTGTTTTATGTGGTCAGAGTTTTTGTCCATGAAGAATGGGTTACATATTGTCTGTGTTTTATGTGGTCAGAGTTTGTGTCCATGAACAATGGGTAACATACTGTCTGTGTTTTATGTGGTCAGAGTTTTTGTCCATGAACAATGGGTTACACATTGTTTGTGTTTTATGTGGTCATAGGTTTTGTCAATGGACGTTGGGTTACATATTGTCTGTGTTTTTGTTGTTAGAGTTTGTGTCCATGAACAATGGGTAACATATTGTCTACGTTTTATTTGGTAAGAGTTTGTGTCCAAGGGTAATTGGTTTCACAATGTCTTTGTTTTATGTGCTCAGACTTTTTATTGCCTTGGGTAATAGGTTACACATTGTCTGTGTTTTATGTGGTCAGACTTTTTAGCCATTGGTAATGGTTTACACATTGTCTGTGTTTTATGTGCTCAGAGTTTGTGTCCATGAACAATGGGTAACATACTGTTTGTATTTTATGTAGTCAGAGTTTGTGTCCATTTGTAATGGGTTATACATTGTCTGTGTTTTATGTGCTCATGGTTTTTGTCCAAGAACAAATGGTTATACATTGTATGTGTATTTTGTGGTTAGAGTTTGTGTCCATGGGTAATGGGTTACACATTATCTGTCTTTCTTGTGGTCAGAGTTTTATGTCCATGAACAATGTGTTACATATTGTCTGTGTTTTATGTGGTCAGAGTTTGTGTCCATGGGTAATGTGTTTTACAATGTCTATGTTTTATGTAATTAGAGTTTCTGTCCATGAACAATGGGTTACATATTTCTATGTTTTATGTGGTCAGAGAACAGTGGGTTGAATATTGTCTGTGTTTTATGTGGTCAGAGTTTTTGTCCATGAAGAATTGGTAATTTGTTACACATTGTCTGTGTGGGTAATGGGTAACATATTGTCTATGTTTTATGTGGTCCGAGTTTGTGTCCAAGCGTACGCGGGTATGTTAAGGCTACACTCAAGGTGTGTTCAGCATATTGATCGCTCGTGGACACTGTCACTCGCGAGAAAAACCTGTTTATATTCTCCCTCACTTTGTTCGTCCGAATATAAATTAATTCTATTCTAAGTAATAACAAGAAAGACCATTTTAGGAGTGCTACTCGCTATAACCTTTAATCAATTGTCAATCAAATTTATGATATTTATTTACACATATTCTTCAGTCAACTAAGCATGCATAAATCAGTATTTCGACAGACAATAAATCTTTTTCGTGAAATTCATTATTTGGCGTGAATATACGTGAATCGAGGTTATAGCGAGAGTCGATAAAGAATGCGTATGACCCAGTGTATTTATAGTTACCTAGTCACGTGATCTATGAGTATTTTTAGCAAGTAAACAACGAAATGAATTTTATTTATATTCTCCCTCACTTTGTTCGTCCGAATATAAATTAATTCTATTCTAAGTAATAACAAGAAAGACCATTTTAGGAGTGCTACTCGCTATAACCTCGAGACAAAGGGCAGATGTTTTATGAAATTTATGATTATTTATTTATTTTAATCATATACATTTACACTGAAATCATTAATAAGTTTGTTTTCTTATATTCCCAAATTTAGAGAAACAGAAGTTTGTGTTTTAACATTATCCTTGATATATCCGTCTTTCGCAAAATCTGTGCGCCATCTGCCGTGCTCTTTAATCAACCTGTCGGACACACAATTGTTAGATGCCGCAGTGGCGCCCCCACTTCTCAAACTGTGTAGACAAAATGCTTTACTGTCCACGCCAATCTGTGACAATGCTTCTCGAAAAATTTCCCTGGCTCTAGTATACGACAATGGACGATTTTGTGAAACTAACTTGTACTTTCCTAGTGATTTAAAGTATCTGACGGATCTAAAAACGTATTCATCAGAATCAACACTCAAACTTGCCAAGTCAATATAGTTTAAAAGCCATCTCACTGGACACGTTGATGAACCTGTCTTTGAAACAATTACGTTGTTGCCTCTTCTGTAGACGTCTGTCTTTCCACATTCAATATTCAAAATGATATATGTATCGTGAAATTTTAGATTTGACATTCTTTAATTAGCAAGCTCACTGTACCGCAGAAAACCCGCAAAACACAATAACACCATTGCACAAATCCTGACATTGAATAAATTTGAAAGATCTGCACCAAATTTTTTCACAATCTGCTGTAAATGCTCTACTGTTATAGGCTCTTTTTTCGTAGTTGGTTTTCCGAGTATTCTCTTTGCTCCTTCTGTCATCATATGAATTAATTTATCATCACACGGATTTTTCTTTAAATTGAATTCATGAAACCACTTGATGCTGTAAAGATGTGCACAAAATACAGAAAAAGACACACTTTGTTGAACAAAACCACTTAAATAAACTGCTACGGAAGGCACTGATGCTGGAAGATAAGAACACTTATTTTTAATACACCATTCTCTGAACTTTTTAAAATACACTTCATACTTCTTATTTGTAGATGTAGATTTACTACTTTTAACGATATTCAGAATATGCTGACTGCTGCCTTCGAACGTTTTATTCAGTTCTGCAAATTGATGAACATCAGTCCAAGAAGTACCTTTCTAAAATGAGAAAAGCAAATCTTTTAATTTAAATAAATGTCCTTAATTAAACTATATATCTCCACTTTTTCTACAAATGCCTTAAATTACATATGTGTCTAAATATACAAGTATCACCACAACACCGTAAAATTAATGAATTTTCTGCTCATGCTGCACTGCTCCCTGACAAATACGTATTCATTTTCTTGTATTTTTTACACATTATCAAACACATCATCTCTTATTCTCTTAAACATTCTGGAACCACTGGAACCATTCACTGGAACTGCTGGAACAAAACTCTGCTAACTACTTATCTGCTTCTTTCAACTACTTAGTATAATCCGAATAATCAATGCGTAATATTAGCACATTACTTATGAATGGTGACTGAGCAAAAACACTTTCTTTATCAGAACCGCTCACGAAAAACTTGCTTGGATGTTTAAATTCTATTACATCTTTCACAAATTCGTTAAATTTCTGTTCACAAAAATCCCAAACCATTGGCCAAAATAATGCCGATTTCCATTTTGGTGCAATCAAAATACCCTTTGCTCTACAAATGTACATATGATTTAATACTCTGGGAATCAAATGTACAGGAGGCACAATCCAGTTATTTTCATTTGACCAATCAAATGCAAAGGCATCTACTCCATACGTTCCTGGAACCCAAAATCTGGAATTAAACTTATCTAATTTTTTGTTTTTATTATTTGCAAATCTGTCGAATGTTATCGGTCCCCATTTCTTGTCATACAACTCAAAGATACAGTCTGAAACTGACCAGTCGTCAAAATCAAAAATTCTACTCAGATAGTCTGCTTGTATATTTAAAGCTCTCGGTATCCATTCCAGCTCAATTACAATGCAATTATTTATACATATTTGATAAATATTCATGGCAAGATTTTGCAACTCTTCGTTCATGCTACCTACTTGACATACATGTACCACATTCTGATTGTCAGTATAAATTTTCACCAACTTACCATTTAGTTGCTTTTTCAAACTATCCAGTATAAATTCTACTGATTTTAATTCCCTCCATGTGGAACTCTTACATCTTTCTAACTCTGTGAACATATCATGCACAATATCTAAAATATTTCCCTCTATAAAACCTGCGCTTGCATATGTACTTGCGTCAGAAAATATTATGCGTTCTGGTGTTTTCTGTACAGAATTCAAAACTAAATTTGGCAACGTCTTACAATTTTTATACCAAAATTCTAATTCTGACTTTACATCGTTAGAAATTTCAAAAAATGCATCCCAAGTTTTCCTATGACAAATCATCATACACATTTTTCTCGACATCAATTGACAGATATTCCCTAATGCTGGCATAAGTGATATGATCTTACCTAGAATTGATGCAAGATTTCGTGCTGTCGTACGCTTCAGAACTAAAACTGCATTTATCTTACTATTTTTTCTATCTTACTTGTTGGCACCTGGATAACACCAGATTCTAAATTCCATGTAAAACCTAACCAGTCCAATATCTGAGATGGAGAAAAAACAGATTTTTCATAATTTGGAAGAAAACCTGCTTGCAATAGCGTAGAATGTACAGATTCTGCCATATGTATGCATTTTTCTTTTGTATCACACGCTCACCCATCGTCTAGATACACAATAATCGGAAAACTCTGAGCTCTCCAATAATTCACTAATGTTCGTACAATTTTTGTGAAAATATGCCCGGCCGAAGATAAACCGAATGGTAAAACTGTAAAAACGAAATATCTGTGGGCACCGTCCATATACCATGAAAAACCAAGAAATTTTTGATGTTCTGAATGTATGTTAACATGATGATATTCTGAACGTAAATCAAATTTGAACATATAATAACCCTTCTTAGCATATTGCTTCGCTTCCTTAACGCCCTCAAATTTTATTCTCTGTTTTAAGACATATTCATTCACATGCCTTAGATCTAAAACTAGTCTTTGTTTCCTAGAATCACTTACCGATACTGTCAATGGGTTGACAACATATGGCTTTTCTGAAACCTCTGAAATACACTTGCTGTCAAGTAATTCTCTTATAGCTTTTTCTACAAACTCAGAGTTGTCAAAGGCTGATTTGTTATTCTTAAGACATACAGAAGTAGGATCTTGTATAAAAGGAATAACATAACCATACTTTACTGTACTTAAAACTAACTCTGATGGATTTAATGTATTTTCCCAAAATTTTGCATTATTTTTCAATCTGTTCTTTACTACTTTATCTTTATTCATGAATTCATAATTTTTGCCCAAATACTCAACTTGTTCTGTCTCCAAGTCGTTATTCTGCACTGGTACTGGTGGCTGTTGCTGGGGTGTTAGGTTTTCCTCTTGAGAGAATGGGTTTAAATGGACAGAATTTTGCGATGTGCCCTGGCCTCTTGCAATAGAAACACAACCCGTCGTTGTACTGTGTGGCGTTCTGCGCTGTGTTTTGAGTGTACATGTCGGTTCTCTGTCCAAAGTTCTGGCTGAAGCCACGAAAAAAGGCTCTGGGATTGAATCCTCCTCTAGAAGCTCCTCTGCTGTAAGGCTTGTTGAAATGAGTCCTCTTTCTGGATGCCCTTATGACCGCTGAACGCAATTTTGTAGCATCCTCACCGTTGTCAGCTAAGGGGTCGTCCAAATACTCCTGGACCGTATCCCAGCCATGGCGGTCTGCTATTTTGAGTATCTTATTGCGCTGATTAATAGTAGCAATCTCAGATTTAATAACAGATTCAATATCTTCTTTATTCTCAGACTTCAACAAAAGTTCAATTTTTTGTAAAGCAGCAATGCGGTCAGAATTAAAGTTAAATTGAATTTTAGTTCCTTCTTGTTTAAATTCAAATTTTGAAGGTTGGCAAGCTTGTGTATCAACGTTTGAACCATTTTTTGGAATTGTACTCACATTAGTACTTGCTGAAGATTCCGTGCCTTTTCGTAATTCTCCCAGTATTTCAGCTTTTTGGCGTTCAAGAGCTTTATTTAATGACGAGTTAAATAGTGAAACAGCATCTGCTGTAGACATATCTGTTTCGTTCATATTTTCCTGTAACATTTCTTCTTCAAGGCGGTCCGTTTCCATGCTCGTGATTCTCGATTTAACGTGAATCGAGGTTATAGCGAGAGTCGATAAAGAATGCGTATGACCCAGTGTATTTATAGTTACCTAGTCACGTGATCTATGAGTATTTTTAGCAAGTAAACAACGAAATGAATTTTATCTACTGAACGGACGCGAGCGCTCGTTTTTATTTAATATGGCGGACGTTTACACTGAAATTCTGTAATGATTTTTAAAAGATTAATCGCTGTACGGCTATTACCGGAATGCATGATCGAAGGATATTTCAATTTTAGATGCTTTGTTTACCATTACAACGAACCGAAAGTTGATTAACACCGAAGTTGACTCGAATACAAGGGGAAAATCAAAGTACTGAAAGTACTTCTAGGAGTTGAACATTGTAATGTGAAAGATTTAACAGGAAGTAAAGGAGCTATAATGTCGGAACATTTTTTCATGCTTTAGATACAAGTCAACTATTGCAGATTTGATAGAGATACAACATCAAACATAAGAAATAATTTCAAAAACATTTGAATAACGAAGATCATGGGCCACAATACTCACCTGAGTAACATTATTGACTTTAACCGTATTGTTCTTATTCAGATTTTCAAAAACTTTTACCACTTAATTGTGATTAAATTCTTTTAACTTTTCAATCGGCGATCTTAAAAAGTTATTACAAATTGATCTTACAGGACAAATATTTTTTTTCATAAACACAAACAGAGTTCAGCGTATCTAAATGCAATTTGCTTAATAGGTTAAATTGACTATCGAGGATATAATTACCCATGCCAACACGTTTAAAAGATGTGATAGAATTGCAACAAGTGACGAAATGACCGCCTATTACAGTGTCAATAAGGCTGTTGGGGGAGGATTTTAGTGGCCGCTGGCCGCGTTACACAGGTGGCCGTTTATTCCAGTTAAAAGTTTTATATAGGAAAAATCACCGGGGGGAACTGAAAGTGGCCGCTGATCGCGAGTGGCCGTTGATTTCGGGTGGCCGCTAAGACAAGTTTTGACTGTATTCCCATGCAGGGACGAAGCATCGTTTTTGAAAGGGGGGCCTCGAAAATTCTAACTCGAAAATTCTATTTTTTGGGTTTTGGGATAGGTTTCAAACTTCTTTCAGTATCAAATTTTACTCATACACTACTACATCACCCCTATTTGAATATTCTGCAACAAACAGTAGGGGGACGGACTGTCAATGAACATTTCCTCCCCCCTACCCTATGCTACGTGCCTGTCATGAAAAAAATGTGTCAGCATAAATTAATATGGCGATATCAAGCTCTGAGGGGTCTCTAAATCTACACAATATTAATAACATTGTTTTGCAGTTATGAAGATTTTTTCCTGTACACATACATTAACTTAAATCCCAATTTATTTAATTCATTAAATATACCAAATTAATTTTTAGCCAATTCTAACATAGAATCCATATAATATAAGAGTGCAGAAAATTAACTGGAGAAATAAGAAATATGCAGCTTACGTCATTTGAATTTCCATCTGTTACAATCAGAATGTTTAATGAGAGACAATGAAATGGTCGGGTACAATTCAACACGGACGTCCGAGAAAACACTGGAATGAAATTCTAGTTTGAAATTCATTTTCAATCCACCTGAGCTGTTTTCAAACCTAAAGTGTGAATGTATGATCCGAAAGACAAATAATTTCAATTCCCAAATACATGTACATGTTGTTTGACATTCATATTTATATGAGTACTTTAGCATAAAATTTTAAGGATACGTAAAAGTAAAAGAAGACAGAGATTACTTTTTCAGGGGACGACCATTTCATTCTAGAAGGGGAAGGGGGGGGGGCTCAAAAATTGTCGAGTCAGATCATGTCTCCACATGATAGAATATATTTATTTCTAGGATGACAAAGCTTCTTTTGTCTTTACTGAAAACTGTTTGACAAACAAAAGCAGGGAGGGGATGTCAATTTAAAAGAAAATTTTCATATTTATTCCAAGATCGTTCAGCCCCCTCCCTCCCAGCACACACATTCACATACCAAACAGAAATCAAATATTTGTCCCTTTATATTTCTTTAAATACACTGGACAGAAAATTCTGATTTATATAAGTTTCAAACTATTCCAAAATTGAAATTATTTGTCTTCTTGGTCAATCAGTAACATTGTACGTTCTTGCGTAGCTGAGGTGGATTGAAAATGAATTTTAAAATAGAATTTCAATCCGGTGTTTTCTCGGACGTCCGTGTCAAATTGTACCCACCCATTTCATTGTTTATCGTTTAACATTTTGACAGTAACAGATGGAGATGACATAAGTGGCATATTTCCAATGTTGCCAGTTAATGTTCCGCGGTCTTAATTTGTTAAGCAAACTGAATCAACACAACTTTGAATGGTTTGCATTCTAATGATTCTATTGCAGCAAAGTTTTCTCAAAACAAACGTAACTTTTTAAAGTCATTTGGAAGTAGTATATGAATCAGTAAAATATTAATGGACATGCTGATACAGCTCATCCCAATTTCTGAAAATAAAATCTTTATCTTCTGGGCACCTTTCTTTACTTTTTCGGACATTGATAATCTATTTAAAATACCTATGAAAGCATTTGAAGCACTCTCTTCTAATATATACAAGATCCTTGGTGCCAACAACCAACTGGCACTTTATTTTCAATGTTACCATCACCATACACTAAATCGTCATTTTTTTCTTCCTCTGATTGGAACAAGAAGTTGATATTATCTTTTGGGTATACAATGTAACTGGTTCTTTTCGGACACAATAATTAATTTTTATAGAATTTTTGTATTTAATTTTTCTATCAAAATGTTTTTATCTTTACATGTGTATAACTCAATCATCATGTATTTTTTTAAATCCCATAATTTTTAATTTCAGGTATACTATATACATGTAGCTGAGCTGGACAAGTTTTTCAAACTTTCAATGAATTAAAACGATCGACTTGAATCTGTTTTGATTTTGTTTATTAAAAATCAGACGTAGTTTAACGAGCTATTGCAAGAAATAAAACTGTTGTAATTATGAGGATCGATCTTTCTCGCATATCGATCACTGGTCTTAATAATAATAAGCCATTGTATCCGCACACGCATGCATTCATTCATTTTAATTGTTTTTATTAATAAAATCAAATGAAACATTTTTTCAATGATAATGTACTACTGCAATACACTTTTATATGCAGACATGTTGAAATGAATTAATTAATATAACATACATTTTTCAAGTCCAGTACTAGTGTTGTACACGTGACCCACTGAATGCTGATAAATTCATGAAATAAGGATTAAAAATTAATGTCATCTGAAATTGTCACACATTTACTTCTTTCTTTATAAGTAATTCTTATCTGCAGAGTTATCAAAAACACTCAGTCTTGTCGGCAAGGTAGGGAATTTTCTGGACCGAAAACGTACAAGGAAACAGTGGTCCAAACGACCGTTTAAAACATTGAACGTGATGCAAATTTCTAAAACGCTGTGCCTAGGTAAGGACCACAAAACACCGAAATCGTCCGTATGGTGACGATTGTCGATCAAAATTGTTAAAGCATGTCTCTGATTAGAGACTCTGTATCATAAGATAGAATTTTTTGTGAGATCAAATATCATAAAACTTAAAAGGCATCTTATTTTAGTGCTATTATTTTTTCCCTTTATCAGCGATTCAGCGTACAAAATAAGATGCATGTATCTGGTCTGACAAAACTTTGTCCAGTCTAACAGATCATTTGACTTTGTCAGACCAAATGTCTGACAGTGATTCAAAAATTTTGAGAACTCTGCTCCGAAAATCACTGCACAGTAAATTCATTTACAGTTGTATAGACTTTACATTTGTATCTGTCCTAATATACTTAGAAGCATAGGTGAAATATTTGCAAGATTTTGCCATGGTTTATTTCCTTCATCACATGACTCTTAATTGTTTGGAAGTTTGAAAAATAACAATAAAAAAAGTTTCAGTTTGTTATATGATCTAACGTAAACTGTTATAATTTGTTGTTTTTCCCACTTAAAATTTACATACGTACATATAGTTCGAATGTCAGACCTGGCTGTTCCGACTTATTTTATCAAGAATTTCATATGTGAAATGCTTATAAATTTTATGCCACATGAAAACAACTTGGAAACTCAAAAAGCTTAATCTAGTAATTTATCTTAAAGTTTCATTTTCTGTGTATGTTAATAACTTTCTCTTCGATTTTCTTCATGTTCGATGTTAAACGTGTTAGGATTCAATATTAAACGAACAATAATTGTTCATTTATAGCAAAATCAATGTAATTTGTTTATTCTTTTGATGTTTATTGTATTACCAAATAAATATTGTTGAAAACTTCGAATATTTATGGTTAAAAAAAGGTATCACTTTGATTCTGAAATATTTTTTCCACGCGTCAGTCAATGCAAAGAGGTTTCGCGCAGTCATATACTACATGTGCAGAGTTGTTTCCCTCTCATTCTTTATAGGTGCCGCTGTTTGTGCTGCAAAGGAGGTTTGTGACGACAATTTTCAACATTTTTTATAGTTCTGTATAAATCAATTTTAATTTAATCAAAATATAGTATTCAAATTAAGTTAAATGAAATTCAATTGCATTTAGTTTCGTATCATTTATCAAAATTAGATAAATTCAGAAAAAATGAAATGGACTATTTTATGGCGGACGTTTATGCAAGTTTACATTGAATATCACAGGAGTAAATTGGTCGACACAGAAGCCCCACGGAAGGCCACTATATAATCAATACAAATTACTGCGCTTAGAAAGCCCGTGATGACCAAGGGAGATTGAACATAGTTCAACCCCCAAAAAGGACTTCGACAATCAGGTCCTTTTTTGTCTCTGTAAGTTAAAGAAATACAGAGTAACAAATAAGTGGTTTTGTTGTCGAATGTCATTATCGTTTGCTTATGCTATACATAACCATGATAACCAAGCACGGCTAAGTACTTTGCATCCATATTTCGACTATACTTCTTTCCCCCCTCTCTCTCTTCTCAGTTGCTAGAAAGTAATAATGTCCCCTTGAAAATCGCCATCAGAAAAAGACTAAGGTTTTGAAAAATTTAGAGTAATGGAAAACTTTACAATAGAGAAAACTGCATAAATATGCTAAATATTACTCCAAGTTAAAAAGTTAATCTACTTGATTTAATGATCATCACTGCAATGAGATATAAGGCCTAATGATACCAAAAAAATTTTACTTCAATATTTCTCCCTTTCTCTTTTATGAGAATGCATGTAGATATTTATTAACAAAGTATACCAGATTTTTTATTTTCTCTGACAGGATTTAGTACATTCATTGTTGGTAAACTTTTTCTGATAACAATGAGATTTGATGCTGAGGGAAACAAGAGAACATAATTTAACAAACGTAGTAAATGTTTCACATGAAAAATTATGTTCTAAACATGCCAAGACTGTGGGGTTTTTTTTTCATTAGAACTAGCTTGTCTCTATTTAAACTCAAGATAATGAAAATTTAATCCTGATTGCAATTGGTTCAATTTAGCACGGTTCACATTTGAAAAATACAAAATAGTGTATATACCATAGTACTCTCAGAAGGTATAGTACAACAGTCGAGGTCTTTTTACATGGATTAAATATAGGAATTTCAGGAACTTTTGAACACAAGTAATGATTTCTTTTCATACATAGGGGGATTGCAACTCATTAAAATTGGTTCTCTTATGTTATTTTTTCAATTGATGTGTTCCAAAAAGACAGAGAATTAAAAAAATTCAGTAGAAAATGTGAGAAAACAAAAAATAAGCCATAGTCATTAATGTATAAGTTGCCTCGGTTAGTAACGGGAACAAAAGAATTTAAAAAAAAACTAATGTACCAACATAGAATTTAACATGTGTATATCATCTAACAAATCATGAGTTGAGACTTCATGCGGTGACATGTAGCATGACAAGATGAAGAGAAAACTTTCATTTTTTTTATTATTGGATTATCAGGGATATCATTTTGGATGAAGTATAAATGAACTGCCTATGAACTCCCAGAACAGTCAGTTGAACCCTGTCTTGAATGTCTTGACTTTTGATTTGGAGCAAAGAGCAAAATAGAATTTTTTTTGTATGTATGTTCATAATGCATGTACCATTTCTCAGCTGCTTCAAATATACATGTCAATTAAATATACAGGCATATATAATGATGTTCATCATCTCGGACAAATGAGAATAATCTGTGTCTCAGGACAGGCTCTCACCGGATCCATACGACATTATCATTTTAACTTTATCCACCTTAATTAATGCAAGAATCCGCTCGACTCAAAACACATTTATCCCCACTTCTATATCGTGAACATTTAATATTAACATATCAGGGGCGTAGCTTCCATTGTGGCAATGAGGCAACTGCCTCACTAGATTTTTCTCAGCTTCCACCTGCTCCCATAAATAATAATATATTGCAAAAATCTTTTTGTAAAATTTATAAGCAAATCTATTATGTACGTTCATATAATCAAGGTTCAGGCTCTACTCCCATTACTGAAAGACTCTGAAGTAGGTAATAATATGGAAATATCAAAAATTGATGCATGTTTGACAGTTATAGTTTTCACGAAAAAAATGTATTCATCCTAAAATGTGTTACAAGTTTAAATAAACATATTTATTCGCTTTTTTAACATCGTCAGAAACCCGCGGTCGGTCTCGCTTCTTCTTACCTTGAGGTATGGAAAGCGAAACCGACAGCCCTCTCAAAAAGTGTTTTATGATCCAAAATAATGCTTACTCCTAACAAAATCGATTCTGTCATCTTCAGTTGATGATAATCGTGTACTCAAGGGGAGGGGTTGCACGCAAATAAATAACAAATTATTTATTTCCAAGATAATTTAGGAAAAATTCTTTATGCTTCAATAAAGTTAAAGAATAAAAAATAAATAGTATAATAAAAAAAAACACCTCGCTGTACATGTACTCCACAACTCTATTGAAAAAAGGGGAGGGGGGGGGGTTACTAACAGGTAATGAAAAAAAAATCATATATATCATGTACATACATTTCGTAAAAGGCAGTCTGATTAAAACCAGCCCCCTTCTCCTTTCACTCGTCAGGGAGGAGAAGGGGGCTAGTTTTAATCAGACTGATTAAAAAGGAAAATTACTATAGTATTGCCTTATTTCACAACTCTCTTTTGTGGGGTTGTGTATGGGTAGTTTGGTGGTAAAAGGGGTATATACACAAAATTACGAAAGTTAATACTTGTGTAATATATGCATACATGTTTGTTTTGTGAATTTGAAATGCTAGTGAATTTACAAAGATACGGATACAAACTGTGTATTTATTTACTTATTTATTTATTTAATACCATCTTATATAATACCGTGACATTTAATTTACTACTGCAGAATAAAAATTTTAACTCAAGTCCTTTAATACCCTTCCTAAAAAAAATAAATAAATTGGCAATTCCTTGAGATTAGTCAAAATATTCCATGAACCTATGTTAAATTCCAATGTTAATGTCTTAAAGAAAAATTACGTACGTTTATTTAAAAATAAAATTGAGACTACTGCCCCTTTCCCAACTGTTCTCCAAGTGTTTTTTTTCTTTGCATTGAATACAAACATTCTGTCATTACTATACCAGTATATGTCAATCCTGTATCCTCTCTATACGCAGTTGTAAAATATCTATTTACATGAAGTATAAAATAATTATATTTTAAATGAACCTCTGACGATTAAAAGATATAATGATGTAAGATATAGATAAGACTTAGATATAATTATGTTCCTCATAATAAAATTGTTAAATTAATTTGCACACTTTAATTGGCTTAAAATTTCCAAGGCCGCACTTTGAATTTAATCATGAACAAAAAACTTGAGTACTCAGTAGCCTTAAACCTCACCCGAGTCAACTGAGCCCTGCAGATCTTCAATTAAATGATTATAAAATTTTCTTATGTGTATTAGAAATAACATTTTTATTTTATGACTCTATCTAACAGGAGGGGCTAAACTACGACGGCGTATTCGTGCCATTTTAACAATGCTTTTTTAAAATCGTTTGTACCATTTAATAAATCGAAATAACATTTTTATTTTATGACTCTACCTAACAGGAGGGGCTAAACCAAACGTGAATGTGATTATATAAATTATATAGTGGATACGCTGAAATATATACATGACTGACTGAACTAGGTTTACATTCATGCAGGTTCCAAAAATTAAATTCCCAATTAAGAAAGGTCTCAGACTTTCACAATATATTTTAATTTTTTGGTGAATTTATCAAATTTTAAACAACAGAGCTAGATATTTGTAGTAGCAGAATATCATTTTATCTTGATAAACATACCAATATAAACTCAGAATAAGTATATTTCGATTTCATAATATTTTTATTATGATTACATACATACATATGCTAAATAAAAAGATACATAAAATCAAACTTTAAAAATTGTTTTATTCTTCAAATAAAGAAGATAATTATTTTTGTGGTAATCTTTACCTTTATTCAAATTCTAGTACAGTGTAGTATGCAGATGTATTTATATTATCCAGCATTTGTGCATTGGTTTACAAAAGCATGTGCCTGTAATATCTGTTCATCAATAAAATTTTCATGTAGACAACAAATTAACTTCCAATAAACAAAGTTTTGTGAATGATCTATGTACATGCATTTCATAACTCATGAAATATAAATAAATGACTGACCAGACATTGTGTCAAATATTTCATCAATATATTGACATTCTTATTACCTGGTAACTTTTATAGGTAAAATTAGAATATGTTCCTAGATATTGGTTGACATGGAAAAATTATTCAGAATATTGAGAATATAAAATCCTGTAATTTGTTCTAAAATACATTAATCTTACAATATACAGGTAACTTTCAATTGACCTGGCTTCATCAGTTACATGTAGCAAACACTTAAAAAAAATCTTTTTTTTTTTAAATTAAAGAACTTTTATGCATGCACTAAAAGTGCTAAAGGCTAGACTGGTACCCTCACATTGGTTAACCAGCACCAGATCCCTGAAAAACCAATTTTTATCATCAGTGACCAGAATCAAGGGCAGAGAACCAGTGCTAAAAAGCCCATTTGGTCATAACTCTCCCTGATTCATATTATTCTGAAAAAGGTTTTTAAAAAATTTACTCCTAATATTGCAATAAATTAACTTTGACCCAGTTTGGTGACCCTACTCTGCCCAAAGGGATTATTACCCTCAACCTTCTCCAAGGATCCATTATTGACAAAACAAAAGGCCCAAAAGGCCTTAACAGTCATCAGAGTTATTTATTATTGTACTAAGGTGAATAATTACAGGGGACTACATAATGTATATGTTCATTCAAAGGAGAACTTAAATCCCTTTTATTCAATAATGCTTTTTGCAAAGTTTGGTTGAAAATTGAGGGTTTTGGAGAAAAATTCAAATAAGTAAATATAGTTTACATTGACAACTGAACAATGGATGAATTTCAATTAATTAAACTCATGTCACACTTTGGTTCAGGCGAGCAAAAACAAATAAATTCCAACAAATACTTCAAACATGCTTTTAAAATTAAAACATAGCTAATTAAGTTCTCTCAGGACAACAAAATTCAGGATAGGGAAATTTGATATAGATTTGAAAAAAAAAGAGTTTGAGAAAGGAACTCCTAGTCATCTTTTCAAAGCACATGATCCTGAGGTGGAGATAAAATCCCAAAGCACTGCCAGCTTAACCAAATGACAATACAGCACAGGCCTAAATCAAACGCTGATCTACCATAGCCAACCTGCAACTGAACTGAACACACAACTGAGAGGTTGGTTTCCAAGTGTCTGGCTCTCCTTGCACACATGAAAAGAAAAAGAAAAGATATTAAAACATATGAATCAGCCTAATTGTTAAAAAAATTAATGAAATGATGGATAATAATTAAAACTATTAAAAACTAGTGGAAATACTAATCACAAATCATGCATTTTGATATATTATAAACTGTACAGGTGCATCTTTTGCTCTCCTAATCAATAAGATATTCAATAAATTAAGAAGTCTGCTACATGAAGCCTTTTTTCTAACTTTATGACCTTATTTAATTAATTCAAAGGTAAAAAAGAGATGTTTGTTAAACATTTATATCCCCCTCCCCCCAAAATTGGAATTTTTAAAAGTCCAAAAGGGCATAAAGTGTGTCAGAAATGGCATGATCGTACCCAAAACATAACTTGACTTAGATAGTCATCTGATAAATCTGTATACTACAGTTCACTTCAGTATGTGCAACCTCGGCAAAGAAATGAACGATAGCTGCAAATAATTGGAATTTTTCTAAGTCCAAGGTGCATAACTCTGTCAAAAATGGTGCGACTGTGCAATGGTAGTGAAGAAAATGAATGGAAACTAGGTGGACTGACAGACAGACAGAACGACCGATAGACAGCAGCAAAGCAATATGCCCTGTCTTCTTCGAAGGGGGGCATAATTAATAATTTCACAAAGTACTTCATGTATTCAAATTAAGTCTTGGTGAAAATTATCATTTTCATCAATATAAGTGACTCCTTTAACAACTGTAGTGAATATGAAGACTAAAGTTTTACCTGAACCTAAATTACCCTGGTAGTTTGTCTTCACTTTGACTCTCCTCCCAAATCTTGGATGGTAGCATGTACTGTCACCTATGGATGGAATCCTAGCTGACCATTTAATTAATTAGTAGGCATTTACCCTGCAACAAGACACATTCTGATCATGAGTTTTATCTTTGACCTAAATATGAACATGAATCTTTTTTATATGTCATAGATACTAGATAGTTGTTTAAATTTCTATTAAAGTTAGTTTAAGAGGACTTTAAGAGATATATCATCTATAAATTTAGGAATTATGTCTTTATCATATACATCAGTATATAAACACATATTTACGAATGTATTCCCAACATAACACGTACTATTAAAAAAGCTCTAATATAAGGTGACCTCTGGTCCCCCTATTGATGTTCAATATAAGGTGACCTCGATCTAGTCTCCCCCTACCCCTACTGAGGTACAATATAAGGTGACCTCTGGTCCCCTTACTTATGTACAATATGATATAAGACACCCTCTGTTCTTCCTATTTATGTAAATATAAGGTGACCTTTGGTCCTCCTTATGATGTTTAATATAAGGCGACCGCTGCCCCCTAATGATATACACCATAAAGTGACATCAGGTCAAATAAACTTTTTGCTACCTCTGGTGTCCTATAAAGATTATGGAAGCGAGAATTAGTTTTATATTGGACTTCAATAAGTGTATCTAATTCTTACAATGTAGTGTATATATATATATGTTTATTCACCAATCAAGGGCCCTCCGGGGGCATGAACAGATTATTACAATATGATTACACTGATCACAATTCTATATTATAGGTGTATAATGTAATATGACTAGTGATTAAGTTTGACATTGAGAAGTGCATCACCACAAGATGTATCATCATGAAAATGTAGGATTTGTTACATATTCACAGTACAGTCTCACACTGGATCAAAAGTATAGAAAACCATAGGATGATAAAAAAAAACATGAATGAGACAAAGGTTATCATTTGTTGTACATTATCACAGGCACCTGAAGTGTGGATAATTAGCCCCAACCCTTTTTTAATTAAAAAAAATTGTAAGAGTGTAAAATATCTCAAAAAAAATAAAATTTCCCTGTCAAAGTCAAACACATCTATATATGTTGTTTTATGCAAACAGATTGTAGTTTTTCTCACATTTTAAAAATGGCCTTATAGGGTATAATAAAAATACACAAGGTAAGAAACAAAATTTGTAAACAAGCGGGGGGTTCCCAGCTTTGAGACAGATTTCTAAGGTAATAACAGTGTATTTTTATAATACTAAATAAGGAATAAAAAAAAAGAGGGGGATTATCCATACTTCAGGTGCCTGTGACATTATTAGGATGCCACAGAACATTTTTAGGAGGAATAATTCTAAATTGTGGTATGTGCAGTAATTTTACACATGATATAATTTATAACCAAATAATTATTCCATTGTTAAAGAATCAGTGAAAAGTCTGAGCGAAATAAAGGGGTTGGAGAGGGGGTGCACTTGATCTTTCTTCTCCTCCTGCTTGTTAGAGATCTTATAATGAATGCAGAAACTGGAAGTTGCTTACTCTGATTTATTAGTAAGGAGATCAGAGGTTAGGCACTGTGTTTAACAAATACTATATAACCTGACATGATATTATAAGGGAGACCACAGATTACCTAAATTAATCTATACCTATTAAACTTATATACCCAGGTATATCATATATCTTGCTCCCCCACCTTACTTTTTAAATTATGTATTTAGATATTTTACCAACTTACGTCAGTGTAAAAGTACTTTAGAAGTCATGATCATTTCTCTCCATTGTAATTGTTTACAGAGTAGCAAAACTCCAGCTCAGTATAAGGACCTGGAGAATAAAAATCATAATATTCATTCAATGACTTAGTCTTGAACCAATAAATGATTCACAGGGAACTGCATCTAAGACAACATAGAATGAGTTCAGTTTTAATTACTGGCAAGTGAATACAAAAATTTAATAAATGTGAAATTTATATTGTACTTGCTTACACATCTTTACATGAACTTACCTATATTCAACCCAGTGAAGGGGTCCATATCTATGGTAACATATATGATGTCTGTTAATTGTTTTTCTAAAAAAAAAAATCAATAAATTTCATAATGAAAGAAATAAAATTGAGTCCTCAGATTGATAAATAATCTATTTTTTTACAGGGTGAGGGCTAAAATAGGCTTTGCCTTCTTTTCTAATGCCATGCATTCATTTGTAAATAAAATTTTGCATAAATAGAAAGGAGAAAATGTATGACTGGACTGGGATTGAACCATGGATCCCTGCATCACTAGTCAGGTGCTCTACCGACAGAGCTTCCAAGGCCTATCTATATATATGTACACAGTCCACTCCAGCCATATACTTTCAATTACCTCTTTAATTTCCTGTTACAAATAAAATCATGTTACATTAATTAGTTCAAAAATTGGCCTCAACATTGAAATATAAATAAAAATATAAGAGATGAAAACAAATGAAATATTTCTGTTACTCATTGTATTACTGAAAACTATTATAAAATTAATGTTAAAAATCCCTTGACAC
Source organism: Saccostrea cuccullata (assembly GCF_032062105.1). Taxonomy (NCBI): domain Eukaryota; kingdom Metazoa; phylum Mollusca; class Bivalvia; order Ostreida; family Ostreidae; genus Saccostrea; species Saccostrea cuccullata. The sequence goes on along the minus strand of NW_026918895.1, from coordinate 13,366 downwards.
AAATTTTTATTTAATCTTTTCTTCTGTCACTTGAACATCACCCTACTTTTTATTTTACAAGCCATTAATTTAAGATGAAGTGGGGTAGGTGTTACCTTAATTTTTTTAGACTTAATGATATAGTTTTATTTATACTTGTAATGTATACACTGTACATTACATGTAACACTTATCTGCATGTATCCAGGCAGGCATAGGGTATGATAGGAATCATAGTGTGATAGGCTTCGGAAGCAAATTGAAAGTGTGTGTGTGTGTGGGGGGGGGGGGGGATTTTAAAAGAGGGACCAAACCGAAAAAGGTATAAGCCTAATTTTCCATGTAAGTTATTGTATCTTTGTGATTACCCCCAACCCCCACCCCACCCCCACCGTTCCGACGTTTATGACGTGTTACCATCCCCGCCGCCCCCCCCCCCCAATTTGGATCTCAAGAACTAACTAAGTTTTTTTTACTTACAGTCAGTTAAGAAGCGTTTTCTTCGTATTCAAACATTCATATGGAAGCCGCCATGCTGACTCAATCGGGTTTGATGTTTAGAATTCTGCGCATGCGCATTTCGATTTCCGGAATGAATCGAAGTGAATCTCACCCGTCCCGGAGACTCGTTCTTTTACGTTACGCATTTTAGTTCGGGTTCGAGATTTGATGACGTCGGTTGCTAAGTAAAAGTAAACAACACAGCGTATTTCTTTACGTCAAGCAGGCATTTTTGGATTATTTGTGTACATTTTAACGATTTGGAATGATTTTTAAATTTTCTTTTGATTTTAAAAATGTCATATAACATAAGCCACATGGCTTCTCGGGCGACTATACCAGAATATTTGCCCCTCGGTAACAGGAAAGCCCTGGAGTGTTATGTTACCCTCTGCCTTCGGCATCGGGTGACATAACACTCCAGGCCTAGGGCTTTCCTGTCACCTCGAGGCAAATATTCTGGTATGTCACCCTCGAAGACATAATAAGTCGTACGTACGAGATACTAAGTCGTACGTACGAGATACTAAGTCGTACGTACGACATATTAAGTCGTACGTATGACATGATAAGCCGTACGTACGACATATTAAGTCGTACGTACGACATAATAAGTCGTACGAACGAGATAACATTAACCCCTGGTAGTCATGGGTACAAGATAACATGTTACACATACGATATTATATGTAGTTATCTGGATTTCTTTATAAAATCATGAAAAGACGGGCATGCCAATAGTTGTGTTTTTGATTGCTAAAACGAAAAACCTTAAAATCATATACATATGCAGTTTTAATCTATTTAACAGTAAAAAAAAAAGGTCAGTTTTACATGTTGACTTAGAAGTCCCATCCAAAGCAGCCCCCGTCCACCTCTCAAAGAATCTGATATTTTGAGAGGTTTTTATCGAAGGAATATTTATGAATAAAGCTTTTCAGGGGGTACCGGTGTAACGTTGAATATTGACCCGAGTTAAAAATTGGCCCGGGGGTCATTTTTCAACATTGAATATTGAACCGGGGTCATTTTTCAACGTTGAATATTGAGACTTATTTAAGAAATAAGGTATCATTTTTAAACATCTATCGGGATATAAATACGGGTCGGTCACGAGATTAAATTCCATAAAGCCCGAAGGGCTTTATGATGAATTTAATCTCGTACCGACCCGTATTTATAGCCCGATAGATGTTTTAAAATGATACCTTATTACTTATATTTACATTTGTGACTTATTCATACTTTATGTTTGCCTGATTGTGACTTTTAACGTGTGAAATGCATTATTTTTCAAACCCAACGGCATGTATGTAATCCACTGAACGCGCGTCGACCCTTTATGACGTCACTGAGAAATTACGTCGAACGTTTATCCATACGCACATCTATGACCTCTAGACCCCATACCTGTATTTATACAGTTATAGATACGCATTGCTTTCAGTAGTGTTATATAAAGATTAAGAAATAAGGTATCATTTTTAAACATCTATCGGGATATAAATACGGGTTGGTCACGAGATTAAATTCCATAAAGCCCGAAGGGCTTTATGATGAATTTAATCTCGTACCGACCCGTATTTATAGCCCGATAGATGTTTAAAAATGATACCTTATTACTTATATTTACATTTGTGACTTATTCATACTTTATATTTGTCTGATTATGACTTTTAACGTGTGAAATGCATTATTTTTCAAACCCAACGGCAAGTATTGTAATCCACTGATCGCGCGTCGACCCTTTATGACGTCACTGAGAAATTACGTCAAACGATTATCCAAACGCACATCTATGACCTCTTGACCCCATACCTGTATTTATACAGTTATAGATACGCATTCCTTTCAGTAGTGTTATATAAAGGAAAACATTTGCAAATGTAAATATAAGTCGTTGAATTTATACCCGGGGTCATTTTTCAACAGCTTGCATTGATAATTTTTTTTTCTTACACCTGATGACGTCAACAAGTTGAAAATTGACCCTGTTGAACATTGACCCCACCTCAAAGTTTGAACATTTTTTTTAGCTGGGAAGTTGTTTTACGGGATTTATCAGTATCACTTTATTTATATTTCGGTTTCAATTTTTTCCCTTTTCAAGAATAATAGAAATAAACATACAATATCACCCCGTGTATATATGTACATTTTGATCAGTGTGCACGGTTTCAGTTATCTTTGCAGGGGCGTAGCAACAGGGGGGGGGGCTTTTTCTATAACAAATGTTAATTGAAAACCTGGTTGCCCCCCCCCCCCCCCCCAGTTTTAGTGATGTGTCGAAAATGAAGTATTAGAATTGGTACTGAAAGTAGTTGACACTGAAAAAAGTTAGCCTCTACCCCCCCCCCCCCCCCCCCCCCCCCCCCCCCCCCCCCAAGAGATAGGATTTTCGACTTTGGGCAACTTTCACCCCCCCCCTTTTTTTTTGCTTGTCAACTTTTTCAGGTAAGTAAAAAAAAATTTTCTCCGGCTGGCCCCCCCCACATTTCAAAAACGATGCTGCGCCACTGCTTCAAGCATGACAACGTTATTTAAGGAATGAAGCTAATTTCAACTTATGTTATACGATATAACATAACTTGGGGCAGTTTACGCTTTATAAACCGCGAAGCGGTTTATAAAAAAGCGTAAACTGCCCCAAGTTTTGCTATATCGTATAACATAAGTTGAAATTAGCTTCATTCCTTATAATTTCATTTCAGTATAGACAATAAGACAATTTTTCCTCCAGAATAAGGCTTCAAATTGGGCATTTTTTTAAAAGTAACGTCAAGCGGAGTAATACGTTTTTGACGTAACTCATTGTGACGTAGGCAAGTTATGTTATCCAAAATATTATATGTTCCTCTGAATGATTCAGCCAATGAAATAGCTTGATACAAGTGAAATTAAATTATTTTTGAAGATACTTTACAAAATCCATGGCAGCCATAAATAACTACAAAACAACGAATAGGTACGACGGCGTATTCGTGCCATTTAAACAATGTAGAAATTTTTATTTAAATCGTTTAAACGATTTAAGAAAACGTTTGTACAATTTAATAAATCGTTTGTACAATTTGTTTGTTAAATCGTTTGTACAATTTATTAAATCCTTCATACGATTTATCAAAATAGTTTGTACGTTTTTTGTAAATCGTTTGAACAATTTAGGAAACCGTTTTTAAGAAAACGTTTGTACGATTTTAAAAAATAGTTTGTACGATTTAATAAATTGTACAAACGATTTAACGAACAAATTGTACAAACGATTTATTTAATTTGTACAAACAATTTACTAAATTGTATAAACAATCTTTAAATCGTACAAACGACTTATTAAATCGTACAAACGACTTATTAAATTGTACAAACGATTTATTAAATTGTACAAACGATTTATTACATTGTACAAACGATTTATTAAATTGTACAAACAATTTGTTAAATCGTACAAACGTTTTTTTTTAAATCGTTCAAACGATTTTTTTAAAAAAAATTCTACGTTGTTAAAATGGCACGAATACGCCGTCGTACGTTTCCTATTCGATGTCATTAATATTTAAAACAATCGGTTGCTAGTCGCTAATTTTGTCATTCCTATTCGATAATTTTATCTTTTTTAATCGATGATTATTTGGTTTATATGCAATAAAGTTGTTGTTCGAAAACATACTACCATCATTTCTATTCGAAAAAAATACGATTCCTGTTCGATAAACTTCTCATCTTATCTCATAATTTTATCTCTATGATCTCCTATGCGATGTTTTTTTTTTATTCTTTTTCAATAATAGCCATTCTGGGAAATATGAAAAATTAAACTAGAATTGGTTGTAAACTCAATTAAATAGGAATGTAAAGTTTAACATTATTATCGAATATAAATCATTTTATCACATAGATCACAAAATTTGAAAATAATGGGAATAAGGCAGAAGTTTTCTCTCTTCAAGACTAAGACTAGAGATCAGCATAATTAAAGCTGTTGCTATTTAATATTAAATAAATGTGTTTCGTTTTATACATTGATGGAGTAATTATAGAGGATTTAGTTATTCAGAATACTAATTTATTTAATTGATTATTTCTTGTATCAATTTTTGACAAAGATATATATCCAATATGTTTTAATATAAAGTACATTTTGATCCTAATTCAAGACTTAAAGGCATTAATACGTCTCACCAATTACGGAACATTAAAAAATATTAATACAAGTTGTAGTATTTTTTTTTTCAGAAACATCAAGTGATACTCTGTATAATCTTTAATCGAGAAATCAATACTATTTCTGTTTTACAAAAAATTATCTCCAGGCAGGGAGGGGGGGGGGTGTCATTCACTTTAATGAAATTTTCTAAAAGGACTCCTGCAATTTAGTAAACTATATGATCACAAGAAAAAACATGAAGTCAATATACATTTCAGATTCTATAAATAGTAACTCAAGTCTTTATGCTGTTATATACTTAACCATGTGATCAAGTTTGAGCCAATCAGAGAGCTTAGTATTAAAGGTGATATCACCTTTCCATGTTAAATAGATGCTATCACCTACCAGGTATTTGAATAAGTGGTATCACCTATTCGAAAAGGTGATATTACCTATTTGATTTTCTTACAACAGTCATTAATGAATGCTCCCTATAATATATATGTAACGTGTATGGGTCCGTGAATTTGAATATAGATCCTTAATCAACCAAATGAATTAAACAAATAATTATGCAAACTAGAGATAGATCGATTAATTAAAACAAATGATTAGATATGATCGATGACAAAGCATATGAAAATGAAAGAGTCAATATATACATATATTATTAGGATTTCCTATCCTTATCATAAACAACAACTAATATGTATGTATCTGGTCTGTGTTCTGGAAGTATCTGAACCAGTATCAGGACAGGTATGTATCTCGATCCGGGACTCGTATAGGTCTTACGATCTGTCACATATATTATACTACACTTGAACCAAGAAAATTCGGACTACCCAGTTTTCATACATTTTCTACGATTTTCTTGTTGTATACATGATATATAAGTGAAATAAATTAATTTGTAAGCAAAAAAAAAACTACAGCTGTTCTACGGGAAAAGGTAATATCATCCAATCGAATAGGCGATATCACCAATTCGAATAAGTGATATCACCTTTTCGAATTGGTGATATCACAAATTAAAACATAGACCTAAACCAAAACTTAATTGCAAATGACATTATGTATAATTCACAAAACTTATTTAATTTCTATGCTTTCATTATACATTCTTTGACTGCGTTGAAAAAGTTCATGCAGCCGCTACTACAAACTACATTGTGACGTCATAATGCCTAAAGTTATCACGACGTCATTAGCAACGTTCTTGACAACATTTTGAATTTTTTATAACTGTCTGAAGAGCCAACATGGCTGAAAGCGCTAACAGTAAAGGGTGCAAAACACAGTTTTATGTATGACGTTATCAGGACGTTACTTGATGAGGGACATGCAAAACTGACCCCTACAAAAAAATAAAATGGAGGCTTGTTACATAGACTTCTGCATATCAATGGAAAGATAAAATTGTGAATTTTGTAAATATCCAACTATAATACATTCATCAATTACTACTAGGGGGTATTTGACACCTGAAATAAGGGGGATATTGGGTTGTTTACCCATCCATTTTCAGTGCACCTATGTATTTTTAACCCCCCTGCTCAACAAAAACAGAAAAAATCAGACAAAATAAGTTGCATGCATTTCACAGAACAAGTCCTAAGGTTTTCTTTTAGTGTGCTTTCAGGGTACATTTTCCACCTCTTGAAAGAGCTACATTACCTCCTAATTGACTCATGCAATTCTGCACATGTGAAAACTGGATGTTTTGGGAGTTATCTCCCCCTATTAAAAAGTCTCCCATTTTTTTTCCTAAAAATGAATGCACATTTTTTTCTTTAAATATTAAGATAAGACTCTACTTTATGCGAATAAAAACAAAAAAGATGCAGTTTTCATCTAGACTCCTATAAATAGCAGGAAAATCCCTACCCAGCATGCTTCTCTCTGGGAAAAACCCCTGGATTTTATACGAAACTGTGTTTAGCTACCAAAGATTTTATTTAATTTGGACTGCAGCATTCTGTTTTTATTTGTTTAAGAGTATATATATATATATATATATATATATACGTTGACAAGTTAAATTCTTGGTACAGTAAGAAATACTTCAATAAATAAAAACAGAATGCTGCAGTCCAAATTAAATAAAATCTTTGGTAGCTAAACACAGTTTCGTATAATCTTTACTGTTAGCGCTTTCAGCCATGTTGGCTCTTCAGATAGTTATAAAAAATTCAAAACGTTGTCAATAACGTTGCTAATGAAGTCATTATGACGTCACAATGTAGTTCGTGGTAGCGGCTGCAATGTACAAGCTGGTAACATCAAAACTAACAAGTAATGTTTCTCTTGGTACTGTTTGTGGAATATTTCTACAGACCTATTCTGTAAAGAAACAGATACCCATCAATATTTGGACTTTCGCTCTTGTCATCCGTCACATACAAAAAGGAACATTCCATACAATATGGCGAGACGTATTTGTACAATCGTGACCGATTCTTCTCTACGCTTGAAAAGACTTCAAGAACTAAAACAACACCTGACGCGACAAAATTACCCAATGAACCTTATTGAGGACGGAATCAACAGGGCAAAAGACATACCTATAACCCAATTACGAAATATTAGCCATCCAGAGGAAAACAACGAAGAGAATATTCCATTTGTGATAACTCACAACCCCCGTAACCACAATATTCTCAATTCAGCAAAGCGATTTTTTCCAATATTAGAACAATCTGAAAACATGAAAAATCTTCTGGACAAATCATCAATTATTAACAGCAGGAGACAAGCACCAAACCTGAAGAGGATATTAACCAAAGCAAAATTTTCCTCTAGCAACCAGAGTGTCGTCAGAAAGTGTAGTGACCCCCGATGTGGAACGTGTGATTTCATTCAGGAAGGCGAACAAATTACACTTAAAAACGGGAAAGTTTTAAAACCTAATACTAGCATGAATTGTAAATCTTCAAATTTGATTTATTGTGCAATATGCCCAACCTGTGGCGAATATTATATAGGGCAGACAAATCAGCTTAACGCACGAGTGAGGGTACACAAGCAACATATACGGGACGAAACTGTCAGATGCACCCCTTGTTCAGAACATTTCGCCGAATGTGGTAAAGGGAAATTTAAGATTTTCCCGTTCTACAAAATGTGGACATCGGATGAAATCGCCCGTGTTACCAAAGAGGACTATTTTATAAGACTTTTTAAACCAAAACTGAATTGCAAATGAGATTATGTATAATTCACAAAATTTATTTTATTTCTATGCTTTAATTATACATTCTTTAACTGCGTTGAAAAAGTTCATGCAGCCGCTACCACGAACTACATTGTGACGTCATAATGACTTAAATTTTCACGACGTCATTAGCAACGTTATTGACAACGTTTTGAATTTTTTATAACTGTCTGAAGAGCCAACATGGCTGAAAGCGCTAACAGTAAAGATTTTATTTAATTTGGACTGCAGCATTCTGTTTTTATTTATTTAAATATATATATATATATATATATATATATATATATATATATATATATATATATATATATATATATATATATATATATATATAATAAAAAATCACAACACCGAAATAAACTCAACCGTCAGGAGTTTGACAATACAATGCTTAGTTACACAAAATCAACATTCATATTGTGACGTCATAAAGCGCCAATACTTAGTCGCGCTTTAGCAAAGTTCATTATGACGTCATGATAATACGTAAGTAAGTTATTACGGGAAATTAGATTTTTTTATACAAATAGCACAGTTATATTATGCGGGTAAAAGTATATTTCTTAAATGAAATATAATTATGCTGCATTTAAAACAGGTTTATGTCTGTTTATAAAATGTTTTTCTTTAGTTTCACGTTCTTTTTCTGTAGTATCCCTTCGGAATTTATAGAAAGGAAAAACAGTAAAATTGGGGGTTTTATTTTTGGCACAGTTTCTGATGTGTTCGCTTACGGCGGTACACTGGTATCTTGGTTCCCTAATTTGTTGTCGGTGTACGGTCATTCGGTGTCTCAGGGTGTCTCCTGTCTGGCCGATATAATTTTTACCACAACCGGCGCAGGTTATTACATAAATAAGATTCGAGCTGGTGCATGACATTGATGTTTTAATGGTAAATTCGCTTCCAGTTTTAAATTGAAATTTGGATCCCTCTGTCAGGTATGGGCAAGTACTGCATCTGGGCTTGTTGCATCTATTGATGATTGCTGGTTCATTGTTGTTAGTAGAAAAGGATGCTTTTGTAAGGATGGATTTGAGAGACGGACTTTGTCGTTTACTCTTAATGATCTGTGAAGTTTCTAATATTTTCTTCATGTCTGGATCTTCCTCTAAAATGGGCAGATTGTTCCTAATACTGCTGAAAATTTCCGGATTTCTTGGGTTATGTGTTGACACGTATGGTATGACATTTTTTGCCTGTTTATTTTTCACTGTAAGTAGATGTTTTCTTTCTTGAGATTTGGCTTTGTTTATTCCGTTTTCAATCAACTGTTTAGGATAGTGCCTTTGAAGGAGTAGTTCTTGTAGTTCTGTGAGACGAGATTCCAAGATTTCTGCATCGGAAATTATTGTACAAAGACGTCTGGCTAAATTGTATGGGATATTATTCCTGGTGTGTCTAGGGTGACAAGAGTCAAATATCAGGTATTGTTTGGTATCTGTTATTTTGTAGAAAACATCCGTTATTAAACGGTTTTCTTTTTTAATAACCATTACATCGAGAAAGGATAACTTATTTCTATCCGATTCCATGGTGAATTTCAAAGTCGGGCTCAGGGTATTGAGAATATTAAAAAATTCCATTAGTTGATCCTCACTTTTGTCCCATATGACGAAACAGTCATCTAGGTAGCGTATCCACGACTTCCTTATAAAATTTTCAAAGTCCTGCCCGAATTTTTCTTTCACGGTTAAATATAGTTGTTCTTCTAGGAATCCTAGGACAAGTGTAGCATAAGTTGGCGCAACTTTGGTTCCCATTGCCGTGCCTAATTTTTGTCTGTAGACTATGTCATTAAAATGCATGAAATTATTTTCCAAGATTAATTGAAGGCTTTCTAAAACAAAGTTTTTCGGAAATCTGTCATTCAAAAGACTAGGAAATCTGTCTATCCAATGTTCTATTGCAATGAGTCCAAGATCATGTGGAATGTTAGAATAGAGATTGGTGACATCAAATGAAACCAAAATGGATTCAGGGTTGACTTTCTCAGGAATTGTATTAAGAAAATCTACTGTGTCTCGTATATAACTTTGAACTTTGGTAACATACGGTTTCAATAATATATCCAATAGATTACTTATCCTGTGAGTTTCACATGTTGGTCCCGCAACTATGGGTCTAATTGTGAGATCAGCTGGACTTGCAACACTTATATATGTTGATCCGGATATATATATATATATATCTCCAAAGCTTGTATATAATAATAAATTATATAATAGTCACAGTGTCCGGCAATGAATATTTAAAAAAGAAAAAAAACGACAACACAAGTTGTAAAACGTTAGCGCTTTCATTCAAATTCTTCAGACGTTTTACTTTGAACATTTGTTATGGTAATGACGTTGTCAACAATACAATGACGTCACAATGAATGTTCGGGAAACAAGCAAAAACGTGTATGTTGAACATATGAGAAATAAACATACATGTATATAAAATACAATAAACTATGCTAAACTGTTCAAAGTTGGTTTTAAAGACTTAATAAAATGTTTCTCTTTTTCTCTTCTTTCTACCGTACTGTCGGTTAACAGTTTGTAAAAGGGGAACACGGTGAAATGTCCGTTACCGCATTGGTCCAGGTGTTCACTAACTTTGACCTGTCTGTACTCTGGATGTTGAATATGTTGTTTGTGGATTCGGATACGGGTACGGAGAGTAGTTCCAGTCTCGCCGATGTAAAATTGTCCACATCCTTCACACGTTATACAATATATGACGTTTTTAGAATCACAAGACATATTAGCATTAACTTTAAAATCTTTGGGCCCAATTTTAAAGGTATTTCCTTCTCTTATGTACGGACATGTTCCACAGCGACGGTCAGGGCATTTGCTGACTGAGTGCACATTATTTTGTTGAAAATGCGACTTGCACAATAAGCGGCGGAGGTTCTTCGGTTGCCTCTTACTATTTATGAATTGGAAATTTTGAAGAACTTTTGACATTTTTTCGTCGGTTTTAAGAACTCCATTGAGATGTTGAACAAATGGGGTCATGTTTCTATTTCTTGGACTGTGGGTCGTAACGAAAGGAAGTATTTTCTCCTCTGTAGTGTCTGTAGACGGCGGATTAATTAATTGGTTACGGTCCAGTTCTTCGGCTTTTTTAATTCCATCTTCTATAATTTCTAATGGATATTTCTGATCCAAAAGATACCCTTTCAATTCTTTAAGACGTTCCTTCCTTCGTTCCTCATCACTGACTATGGTACAGATTCTTCTCGATAAATTATACGGTATTGAACGCTTAGTATGTCTGGGGTGGCATGAACCGAAATGGAGGTATTGGTGTGTGTCTGTCGTCTTGTAGTATACATCAGTTGTCAGTTTCTCTCCATTTCGAGTAATTAAGACGTCCAGAAATGATATACTTTCCAGGTTCTCCTCCACAGTAAAATGTATGTCGGGATCAAGCTCATTTAGAATGTCGTAAAAGATGTCTAAATTCATATTGTTTACATTCCAAATGATGAAACAGTCATCAAGATATCTTTTCCATTTCTGTTTAATGTTGATAGCGGTAGTTGAATCAAACCGATCACTGATTTTCTCATATAGTATCTCTTCTAAATACCCTAATGTTAGAGTAGCGTAGGTAGGGGCCATTTTTGTGCCCATTGCTGTTCCTTTGATTTGCTCGTAATGTTTATCACAAAAAGAAAAAGTATTGTTCTTTAATACTATTTCTGTGGCTTCTAAGATGAAATCTTTTGTGAATCGGTAATTTATTTTTTCTGGATGCTTGTCAATCCAGTATTTCAAGGCTTTAAGACCTAGTGTACTAATTATATTAGTATATAAGTTTGTTACATCCATTGTAACTAATGTTTCACTAGGAAGAATTTTGTCCGGTAGATGTCTCAAAAAATCTAAGTCATCTCTAACATAACTTTTCACTTCTGTGCATAAAGGTTTTAAGAGGATATCAAGGAGTTGACTAAGGTGTTGTGTTGGAGATATAGGTCCTCCCACTATAGGTATGAATGTAAGATCCTCTGGTTTGAGACATGTAATGTAATCGGATATCTGTGCATCTATTGCTTCTCTAATGCTTTTTGACTTGTGAACTTTAGGAAGGCCATAGAAAACACTTTCTATGAAATCAAAGTCTGTCAAAAATTCCGTTTCTTTCTTTGTCAGGGACGAAGTAGATTTGTGTTTTTTTAGAAGATGTTTCACTTTCTGGATTATCTTCTTACCTTGCTTTTCCGGAATTTCATTATAAAATTCTCTGTTGGAAAGCATTTCCATGACTTTACTTTTGTAATAATCGGCATCCATAATCACCACAGCTCCTCCCTTGTCTGCTTCTTTGATAACAATAGAATAGTCATTTGATAAAGATTTTATGGCATTTTCTTCATCGTTACTTAAATTCCTTTTCTTATTTCTTTCCATATTATCACCAAGAGGAATATTTTCTAAAGTATGACAGACGGTATCTAAAATATATATTTTATATATATATATATATATATATATATATATATATATATATATATATATATATATATATATATATATATATATATATATACAATGTATATGAAATGTTTCAAATAAATAAGCCGTAAACTATAATTTGATAAGAAAAAAATTGATTTATTTCAGCTGTTACCTTTGATCAATTTCATATGGATCTCTTCTTCTAAAGAGGAGTAATATTGTCTAAAATGGCCTTGACACCCCCCCCCCCCCCCCCCTCTCTTAAGCAGGGTTGCCCTTACAAAGTGTTCACCCATAAAAATAAAGTAATTAAAATTTCTTGCAGTGACGTAGCATTGTTTTTGAAAGGGGAAAGGGGGGGGGGCATAGAAAAAAAAACTTACCTAAAAAAGTTGACAAGTAAATTTACATTTAAACACTGTTTCAGACTTTCTAGACGATATCTTAAATAGCCATTTACTCTTGATAATACCATTTTAAGCCCAAAATTAATAAGGCTTTGAAAATAGGCAGGGTCACGTGTAAAATCAATATAATGCATTGAATAAAATCTTTATCCTTCCTAGTCTATAATTTTTTAATTATAGCAAACTAACAGTTTTGCAGATAAATATAAAATAAACTATGTAAAATCCCAAGTTCGAATCGGGCAGAGGTGATAAACTTGCTTGATTTGAATTTTCTGCAATCCAACAGACAATTGAAATCAAGCAAGTTTATCGCCTGTAGAAACGATTATAAAGAGCTAGAAGGTTGATAAAATGTACATATTGGTTAAAGAAAGTGTTTAGAATTAGGAATAGACCAATGCTGCAAACTGTAAAAATTCTTCCCAAAAGTGCGTTCCCGTTTTGCGGCGTAGATTGCACATTATTTGCATTTAATATGATCAAAGACTGATATACAAAACCATAAAGCTACAGTTCTGCAGCTACGTTCTGAGTATCTCGTTTGTACGACATATTATCTCGTACATTCGACTTATGTCGTGCGAATGACTTACTATCTCGTACGTACAACTTATTATGTCGTACGTACGACTTAGTATCTCGTATGTACGACTTATTA
>NW_026918894.1:0-149605 GCF_032062105.1 Saccostrea cuccullata | reverse complement strand
ATTAAGCATCCATCGTTCTGCATTCAATAATCTAGAAGTGAAAAAAAATTAGTGAGATTATATGATCAGTGTATACTGTTTCCTGATGGCAAAGTAAATAACAACATTGTCTTTGTTTGTAAGGCTTATTATATTAAATGTATTTTAGCTGACCTTGGATTTTATTTTACAAGTAGTAATCCTTCTTTAAAATATAATTCCCTTTCTAAGAAGGAAATTCTTCAAAATCATATTTCAAGTTTGAATATTTTTAATATTTCAAACAATCACAATGAATTTGAACTACCATATCTATATTGGATTCCGAAACTTCATAAAAATCCTTACAATCAAAGATACATAGTGGGTAAAAGTAAATGGTCAACCAAGTCTCTTTCATTACTTATCTCTAAGATTTTAACAATAGTGAAGGAGAAACTTCAAGAGTACTGTGCAACAATATATTCTAGAAGTGGTGTAAATCAAATATGGATATAAAAAAAAATCCAAGGAAGTTTTGGAACTTTTGGAAACTTTGAAATAATATGTTTTATCCGGTCAGCAGGAGATGCTGACTCCTCCATGTCACCTTATCCCACCTCTGATGGAGGTCCGTGTTTGCTCTGATCCTATTTTGTATGGTTTAATGGACTTTTATATTAAATACTTTTCGTCATCTCCATAATCTTCTTTACCTAAATGAACAGCTTAAAGACTAACGACTTTTCAACTTTATACGGCACCATTCTTCACGATAAATTAAAATCCAGGCTTTGTGATGTTATTGACATCTGCTTTTTCAATAAAAAATGGAACTTATCAGTTTACTTACCTTGTCACTGATCATTTGAAAAATTATTTTGTTAAAAAGCATTCTGATTGTACACACACGTACTCTGAAGTCGACTTCAAAAAATGTTGCCCAATATTAGCAGACCTATTTTATTTTTTGTATTCATATGAAGCAGCATTTGTACAAAATCCTATATGTGAAAAGAAGAAAACACTTGCTATGACCGTCAACTCGACATCTAGATATATTGACGACGTATTCAATTAACAATGCTTATTTCCATTCTTTTGTCGATACAATATATCCCCGTGAGCTTGAGATAAAAGTTACCACAGAGTCTGATATATCCGTTTCTTATTTAGATATTTCACTTAAAAAAGACGTTAATGGTAATCTAATAACCAAGATTTATGATAAACGTTATGACTTTTACTTTTCAATTGTCAACTACACTAACCTATGCAGCAAAATACTGTATACAGGGAATTTTTCGCCCCCGTGTTATTTTCGCCCATTTCGCCCACGTAACAAGTGGACGAAATTAAAATGGGACGAACTCAAAGAACACAACATGAATTCTTTATCATATCTGGGACTGGGCGAATTTAAAACAAGCCAAACTTGTAAGCAAGTGTAAAGGGCGAAAATAACCCTGTATACAGTTCTTTCATCACTTGCATATGGGGTTTATATCTCTTAGTCGATTCGATACGCAAGGCCATGCTCTACGTATGAACAATTTCTAAACCGAGCTAAGTTATTGACAAGCAAGTTGATAAAACAAGAATATCAGAAGTCTCGTTTAAAGTCATCATTTCTTAAGTTCTATGGTAGATCCAATGACCTTGTCAGCAAATAAAAGAAGAAAGGTATGGTTTCCATACAAATTTTGCCCTATGATAATCTAAAAAATGAATCTAGTGTAAAAATTGAAAACTCATGCTTTTTAAATAATTGAAATTCAATGCAGAAAAATCATACAAGTCATTTTTCTCACATGTGTTTTTAAATGCTAATTATGACGTCATAAACATGTACATTTTCCCGTATTTTCTTAAAAAGTTTCAGAAGACACCAATTTTCAATGGAATTTTCTTTCGGATAACATTGTCCACAGGCATTGCCCACAAAGATCTTGAGATATATGATTTGTTATTGAATTTTGCACAAAATATCAAAAAATTAACGTGGGCGACGGCTGTGGAAACTGTTTTCTGAAGGAAAATCACCCTTTTTCTATTGAAAATTGAGAAATGCTTCACATTAATGACGTCATATTTGCAGAATGGTAAACCTTCATGCCAAATTCTTTCCTGGCTTATTAGAGTCATTTATTTAACTAATATTTAAGCTAGTTTCAAAAATTTTTGATGTCATTACATTTTTAGGGCGCAATAAAGCTAAAACCATACCTTCTTCTTTATCATTAAGTCAAATGGTAACTGACGTTTTTCATACTAATCGTTCGTCCATTATTTATACACTGAATTGACGTTGGATTTTCCCGTTATTTCTCGATCATGAAAAGGAACACACATCGGGTGTGATCGGCTGGAAGTGATCCCACCTCTGATGTTTTGGAGGAACGTGTTTGCTCTGCTCCTGTTCTTTTATGGACTTTTGATCATGAAGACCTGAATGAATAATAATGTTCGTTATCTTCATATGTTTCAAACGCTGATTTAGAATGTGTTTTAAACAGTCGTAACGCAAAAAGCATGTGAATTACATGTACCTTTCAACATCGTGTTCATTTCGTGTCCTCTTTGTTTTTGTTCCAGAAGGAAAACATCGATGAAATCAATGATGTGGTCCTCGTCAAAATGTTTTCTGTGTTCCTCTATCATATCATCAAAAATGCTCCCAAAGCAATGTTAAGCATGTTGGTGTTCCGTAAAGATGGAAAAAGAAATATTGGAGAAGATATAGTGACGCTACTGAACAAAACCGACAACAGGTCAATTAAACGCTTGAATCTTGTGTCTTCATAATCAAACCTTTTACCGAATAAAAGCGAAAATATAACATTAGCTACGGATGCATTCAATACACTTTTAATGTCAAAAACCTCGTTTTCATTTTCTTCCAATTTCTCCATCAGACAATCTACTTCTTCCATGATCTGGCTTTCCAAACAACGCCTCCCAAATCCAAACTTACGTAATGCCGTCAGTGCAAAAGATCTCGTTTCTTTCCAGATCGAACCTGATGCCCAAAACACACCTAAACAGGAAATAAGAAAATATAAATTTTGATGAAACAGAATTTTGATTTTATGTACGTGATATTCTCTATACTCCTGCTTTAACTAAATAATATGTTCTAGCTAAATAAGCGGCTTTACCAATAGAATTTGATGATTAATCAAATGAATTTTATGTACTTGAATGTCTTTATATGATATTATCAGCATTGCATCATTGCTAAATGATTTTTTTTTATTATAAAATAGGAAAGGTTTTTTAATCATAATAACCATAGCGGCTCTCAATACTCCGAAAGAAACATATGGTAAAAACGAACAGTATTCAAGATCAAAAGTCCATAAAACAATATAAACAGGAACAGAGTAAATACGGACCTCCAAAATATTAGAGGTAGGATCAGGTGCCATGGAGGAGTGAGCATCCCCTGCCGACCGATCACAACCGTCGTGTGTTCCTTGTCATGATCGGGAAAAAACGGGAAAATCCGTCGTCAATTCAGTGTATAAATAATAGACTAACAATTAGTATGAAAAACGTCAATCAGCATTTGACTCAATGATAAATTGTATTTGCTTACAAGGTCATGAAATGACTTTAAACGGACTGCTGCTATTCTTGTTTCATCGAAGTGATTGTCAATAATTTACCTCGTTTTAGAAATTGTTCATACATAGAGCATGCTCTTGCATATCGAATCAACTGAGAGATATAAACTCCGTATATCGATATCGATAGAAAAGTTAAAGTCATGAAGGAATCACTCTAATTCTAAGTCAGTTTACGCTTTATTAAGCGGACTTAAAAAGCCTTAAAAAGCGTAAACTGACCCAAACCAGATTATACTCTATAATCTGGCCAAGAATTAGAGTCATTTCTTATAGCGTGCGCAGCGAGTGTCGCGAAGCGAGCCCAATATACTAAAGTGTAAGAACAGAGCGAATTCGGAATGAAATCTGTTCATACATCAGCCAAATTTTTCTTTTAAATTTTTCCAGAATTCCTTTGCTACCCAATTCCCTTTGCGCGATTAAATAAATAAATAAATAAATAATACAGTAAAGCATAATCAGTTTGTAGAAATCTTCAAAAGAAACAAAAAATAACTCTGCAGTGTCTTTCGAAAAAAATTGCACTAGGTCTATAGTTTCAACTAGACGCTCGGCTATTTCCGTAAACCAAGACAATTTCTCGTGTGACGTTACAGTCCAGATGTCTGGTGCGAATTGATGTTTGAAGTGGAAGAGCAACGTTTCAGTTGTATTTTTGAAGGTACAATTGCGCTCTCCGCAACAGTCACACCGTAAAAAATATTAATTTAATTCTAAAATAATTAAACAACCATGGATGTAAAATTCCGTTGCTTTTATAAGTTCAAATTTGCCGCTCAATAATACAACTGTAGAAACGGAAGTGATTAGAAGCGAGGGGAGGTATTAACTGATACATAGACCTATCAGCCATGATGTTTGTTTACATGAGGTAAGATGGAGCTAATCTTTCAAGTTAAGGGTACATTTATTAAATCTGGAATTTTTTTATGAATCCAGAGGACTGGAAATGAGGGAATTGCATGGATACAGATGATTCAGCTGGTTGTCAAGGATGTGTGTAATTTGCAGTCCTTTTTGGGAATTAACAAATGAGAGGCTAGAATACAAACAAAATTAAATAATTCATGTTTTTATAAAGCTTGGTTGTTAGATTACTAATAATGTCTTTTTCAAGTAAAATATCCAAGTTTGAAACAGATGTGTTAGACTCTGTGGTATATTGTATCTCAAGCTCACCAGGATATATCATATTAAAATTACCATTGTAAATTAACAATACGTCGTCGATATTTCTAAATGTCGAGTTGAAGAATACAGCAAGAGATTTCTTCTTTTCCCGCACAATATTTTGCAAAAATTCTGCTTCATATGAATACAAAAAAAATCTGCTGATAACGGAGCCCAATTGGTACCCATTGGGATTCCAAAAGATTGTTGGAAAACCTCATAGATATTGTCGATCAGAAACTCAAGCATCTTTTTTTATGTCAAATTCAGAGTAATTGTGTGTGAATAATGGACTAACAATCAGTATGAAAAACATCTGTCAGCATTTAACTTAATGATAGATAGTATTTGCTGACAAGGTCATTGTATCGTACGTAATCTTTTCATAGATTATTCAAACTGTTATCTAAACTAGTATGTTATTTTTTTTACCGTTTCCTTCAGCCACATCACCGGAAAGGGAACTTGGTCTCTCAGAGGTAACATCGCCATGTTTGACCAGTAATGCCCGGATGTTGTCGAATCCGTGTACAAATATGATAGGATTATCATAGATCATTATGGTATAGATGTCTCCATAAATCTTCCGCAGTCCCCTGTGAGCTTTCAGAGCCTCTGACGGTTTGAAGATTTCTATATTCCCTATTTTTGAGTAACATGTAGGACCAGGCGGAAGAACATTTGATTTTCCAGTTAGACCCCATATCAAACAGATCAAAACAACAACTATGGCCAACGCCACCCACATTGTGTAAAATGTATAAGATAATCTACTTTCCTGAAACTCCAAATGTATGGTTGCATGTCTGTGCTAAAACAAAAGATTAGGAGTTTCACCGTCGATGTCGCTAATGTTCCAATGTTTAACAAACTTATAAAGATTTTGCTCTAAAGATAGATATTATTTACCAGAGGTATTGGTAGCATTAAGTCAACTTAATGACTCCCCCGCCTCCCATATGACTAATATATTGACGGTACAAGCGTAAGGGCGAGCGCAGATACAGTACCTTTCAGATTTTATTTAGATCGGGCTTGTAAAACCGCACTTGTCATTTGCTACGTTTAGTCTCGGACGCCATATAGCGTTGTTTGAGTGTAGCATTACCAAACCGAAGTCTGAACTGTACCGATTTTTATCAAAAACGTTTAATCTACAATTTATCTGCTATATATATCCATTAAATCAAGGTGATTTTATTTTTTGCGGAAAATATATTTACATCAATGTGCTATGTGTCCTATCAAAATAGGAGGTGCTTAATGGCACTTTGTAACAAATAGTCTGTAAATGTCTCAGTTAATTTCATTCAGTGGTATAAGAGGAGTAATGCAAACTTTTAGAGGGCATATAATGGTTTTGATTGATTATATGTTGTTTAACGTCCTTCTCGAGAATTTTACATTCACATGGAGACGTCACCGTATACCGGTGAAGGGATTCAAATTTTCATCTTTACTCGGCTTTAAGGGTCATTGTGCAGTGAGGGTTCTTTATCGTGCCAATGCCTACTGCGACACGGGACCTACATTTTTAAGATCATATCCGAAGGACCCTTGACCTTCACTTCAATGCCGAGCGTTTAGCGAAGGAATTTTCAATACCTATGTTTACGTCTTAGGTTTGACGCGGCGCCGCGAACGCGAATCGAACCCGGGCCTCCCGATCACGAAGCAAACTATCCACCACAGGCTACCGTTACCCGTTATAATTGTTTTGAAAAGCAGTTTGGTATAAGACAGTCCATATAAAGAATAAGAGTTGTAATAAATGAGAAAAAATCTGTTTTACAAAAATAATGTAATGAAGACAGGAGAAATTCCGTTGAATTTTATTTTACAAAGAATTATGACGCTAAGAAATCTCCATAAATATTGCTACAATCACAGTCGACGACATAAAATTTGAAACTTGTTATTATCTCCATATGTTTCATTCATAAAGGAGTTTATTTATATCTTTTCCTTGCAATTTCTGACCTTGAAAATTCTAGCTTAGTTTTTTATTCTTAAACTTTGAAATATTTTTATATGCATTATTTTTCAAAATTTTTTTCCGCGGCACTTGGTGGCTTGACACCCCATTTCCTTGTTTTTTTAAATCTGGCGTCGATACACTTTACTTCCCTTTTTTTTAAAAAGAAGAAAAAAGCCGGAAATTGAGGATTGTTCCAGTCCAAGTGTCTGTTATCTATGTATGTATGTCATCTTCAGTCAAAAGCTCTAAACCGTACTTAGTCAAGTAAATTCAACAAACATTAACTAGAGATCTAGAATTATGTTTATATTTTTGTAATCATTTTTATAGAGATTTTACTCGGTCGTGCTTAAAAATTCCTTATGTTACTATTATGTAATAGTTCCTGATCAATAAACTCTTTAAGGGTTGGGAGAGCTGAAAGCTATATATGCCGTATTAGTGTTTTATTTTAAAAGTATTAAATATATGTGGTGTCTCATCAAGTTATATAAGTTATATACTTTCTGCAAATAAGACAATTCCACTCCATCACTTTTAAAAGTTACGAAATATTATTTGGTAAAAATTGTTTTCTCTCCGTGTCGGATAAAAAACCGCCTCTTATTGAAATATTCATGACCACGTTGTCTCGCATGTTTACAGCAAACAATGGTCCAAACTCGTGAATGAACCGAAAAGCATGATGGTCTACTACGTTTTTACTACAAACACGTGAGTTAGGGATTGTCAATATTGTGAGCACCTCAGAGTTGGTTGCTTTTTGTACCGAGGAATAATCACGTGCAATTGTCTTTTCAATGGACATTTTCGGTTGGGTGAACTTCTACAGCTGTCAGCGACTATGGATAAAGACTCTCCATTAACTTCCAAGATCTCCTGAAATTTGATATTTAAATGCCCTTTAACAATTCCTCCAAAACCCCATTTTTCATTGATAAAAAGAATTTTTAAAAAGTTGAATTACCTGTGAAAGTAGTGTTGAATTCATTTGATCTTTGTTTTTGTTCCAGAAGGAAAGCATCGATGAAATCGTTGATGTGGTCCCCGTCAAGATTTCTTCTGTGTTCATCTATCATTTCATTAACAAATGCTCTTAAAGCATGCCTATTTTCTAAAAGTGGGTCGATGTTGAAAATCCTGATGTTGCATAAAGATGGAAAAAGAAAAACCGGTGAAGATGTATTGATGCTGCTAAACGCCTTCGAAAGTAGATCAATTAAACGCTTGAATCTTGCATCATCATAGGCAAACCTTCTACCAAATAAAAGCGAACAAATAACGTTAGCTGTGGATGAATTAAGTACATTTTGAATATTAAAAGCCTCGTTTTCATAATTTTCCAATTTCTCCATCAAGCAGTCTACTTCTTCCATGATCTGGCTTTCCAAACAACGCCTCCCAAATCCAAACTTACGTAATGTCGTCAGTGCAAACGATCTCGTTTCCTTCCACATCGGACCTGATGACCAAATCACACCTAAAAAGGTCATCAGAAGTTGAGATCCAGGCAATGAGAATGTTGATAAAATTTTACATGAACTCTAAATGATCAGGTAGGACATGAAAACCTTCAATTGTTTTGCTCTAACTATTTGTTTTCATCAAATTAACTGAATTTATCCATAGGCTGTGAGGATCAGAAATGTAAATTTGAAGAAAAAAAAAACTTTTACAAAACTGATAATAACCCTGGGAATTTTTTTATATAATATTGTCAAAAACTACCGTGTTAAATTCACCCAAAATAAAAATAAATCGCCGCCGGTTTTAAACGCTTGAAGGTGAACTGTAAAGACACTCGATCTTCATACAGTAAAAAAAATTAAATGCACTTAAAAATTTTACCATTTCCTTCTACAAGATCAGTGACAAGAGACCTTGGTCGCTCAGAGAAAACATCCCCGTGTTTAACAAGTAGCTCTCGAATGTTGTCGAATCCGTGTACAAATATGATAGGTTTATGGAAGATCATTATGGTATAGATGTCTCCATAAATCTTCCTCAGTCTCCTGTGAGCTTTCACAGCCTCTGATGGTTTGAAGAGTCCGACATTGCCGATGATGGACCAAAAGGACTTCCGCCTGGTCCTACATGTTACCCGTCCAGTCAGGCTCCATATCAAAGATAGTAACACAGCAACAATAGTCAATGTCATCCACATACTGCCGAACGTTCTTTATATGGCCCTATATTCATTGAACCCTAAAGTATGGTTGCATTTCTGTGCTAAAACTAATTTTTATGCCCCTGTAAACGAAGTTTCAGGGGTATATAGTTTTTGTAACGTTGCCTATAACTTTCTCTCGGTATGGAGTCTATCTGTTTGTCCGTTTATCCGCAAAAACTGTCTGTCTGTTTGTCTGTGAATATTCCTTGTGACAATGCCTCTGTCTGTCTTGACCTTGGAGTTTTGTCCGCAAAAACATATAACCTTGCCTATAACTTTTGATTTAGATACCAGGACATTTACATTTGACAAATTTATTCTTTGTGGAAAGACTTTTCATGAGATATCAACAATCTTAACCTTTTGACCTTGGAGATTTCCGTACCTATGAAAAAACTCTAACCTTGACTATAACTTTTGAACAATAAGTACTAGGGTTTTAATACTTCATATATATAATTCTGATGAAAAGACCTACCATTGGATACCCGAAACCTTGACCCTTTGACCTTGGATTTTGACCTACTTTAAAGATACAACATTGACCATAATTTTTGAAGGGTTCGAACTAGGGCATTCATACTTCACAAATTTAATCCTTGTGACAAGACTTTTCATTTGCTATAAAGAACCTTGACCCTTTGACGTTGACCTTCGCAGTTTTACCTACTTTTTACAAACTTTAACCTTTATTATAACTTTTGAACATCAGGGACTAGAGCTTTCAAATTTCACATGTGTAATCCTTGTGACAAGAATCTTGACCATTTGACCTTGATCTTAGAGTTTGACCTACTTTTTACAAACTTTAACCTTGGCCATAACCTTTGAACGGTAAGGGCCAGCGCTTCAAACCTCCTATACGTAATCTTTGAGACAGACCATTCTTTGGAACCCAACAAACTTGACCCTTTGACCTTGACCCGGAGTTTGTCCTATATTATAAATGTTAACCTTGGTCATAACCCTGGAACAGGTTTAGCTAGCGTTTTACATTTCTCATTTCTTGTGAAAAGGCCTAACTTTGGTACCAACATATTTGATCTGCATTTGAGAAAGCTTAACCTTCGCTATGCTGCCATACGGGGGCATCAGTGTTCACAAACATATTTTCTTTCTATCTCCTTTTATAATTTATCTTTTTGGTTCGCCTATAGAGCATAGCGAGTCTTGGGGATCATTTTGTTATGTTATGTTCAAACCATATATCAGGTTTTTTTCCCGCGTGTATCTAATTTCCGCTTTGTTCGCAAAGAGTTCTGAATCGCGAAAAATAAATCAGCGTATATTTAAAACAAGTTACCTTCTTGAAGTAGAGTTATTTCTCCATGCCGTAACTCTTTCCGCTCAAAAGTTATGGCTAATATTAAAGTTTTTAAAAATAAGGTCAAACTCCAAGGTCAAGATCAAAAGGTCAAACTTCTTGAAATCTAATGAAAGGTCTTTTCACAAGGATTAAATATTTGAAATATGAAAGCCCTAGCCAAAGCCCTTCAAAACTTTTGGCGAAGGTTAAAGTTTAAAGTAGGTCAAACTCCAAGATCAAGGTCAAATGATCAGAGTTCTTGATATCCAATAAAAGTTCTCGTCACATGAATTAAATATATACAATAAATATATTGACGCAAGCGTCAAAAATCGGCCGCAAACCAATTAATTAATTCTTTCATAAAACAATTAGAAACTGAATTCTTATATTTATTTGTTAATTGATATGTATCCCTGTGACATTTAAAAGTACTTGGACACAGATTTGAAGTTATTGTTTTCTCTATTATAATAATATTACGACTTATATATTTTAATAGCATTTCACATAAAAATTAATTAAAAATCTTATTTTGTTCAAAAGATTTGAAATTTCAAATTTTTCGTTTGAAACATATTTGCACTGTACAAATTTTAATTTTATTCTTAATCCTCAGGAAAAGTGGTCACATTTTGATAAATGAAAAATATTAATTCTATAATCCAGAAAATTCAGGTCTTGTCAAAACAAACACACAATATATTCAGTAGTTGTGAAATGTGACGAGTCAACGCACCCTGTGAATCTAAATATAAACAATAACAAAGTCGAGCCCTTTTACAAAAACTGTGTACATAACACGAGTGTGCTCGATTTGCTAAACTGCCCGCATCTCTTTTCGGAATGACGATACTTGTGAAGGTGTATTGCTTTCTAACATTTCTACTCTGAATAAAATTATTTTTCTTGATAAAAGTTTTAAAATTTCTCAATAAAACACATCAAAATTGCCACTTTTCCTAGTTAAGAATAAAGTTAAAATTTGTGAAAGTGCAATGATGTGTTTAAATCTTAAAAAATTAAAAGTTTTAATAACTTTTAAATGAAATAAGATTTTTAATTAATTTTTGTTTGAAATGCTATTAAAATATATAATTCGTGATATTATACAGAAAAAATGAGAAAATATTAACTTCAAATCTGTGTCCAAGTACCTTTAACATTGGAATGCGACATTCCAGCATTTTCTTCAGTACATAATACATGTAATAACTTGGCAATTTACATTCCTTTTACAACTTAAACAATTGTTACTATAATCACTGTTCAAAATTATCTGAAAATAGATTAACTTTAAATTTAATAACAACTTTGGGCTCTGCTTGCTCAGAAAAAAAAACAACCCCAAACTCCCTCTAGATCCGCCATACATTTCTTCTCTATCTTGTTTTGGTGTGATATGTGGCGGGTATCATTGGCATATTGTAAAACGTGCTTTATCCTTTGTTAAAAAAATCTCTGATTTCACTGATAATAAATCAAGATTAAGTCATATTTTTGAAAATTATATTGTATGTAGCGTTTCCGAGTAAATCCTTTTTCACAATCATATTTTTGGTAGCTCCTGATAATATTTCCTCTTTGTAATAAAACACAAAATAGTAGTAAAACGTTTATTAAATCCAAATAAAAGTAAAATATAATCCAATCAATGTTATGGTTAAATCCAAAGAATTGAATAAAGGCACTTACGTAATTATTCCAAAATAACTCAAGTTAAATTCCCATTATCAAAATCCTCTTCCAAATTACTCCCAATAAAATCTCTAATAAAATCTTAATCATCCTAAAAATACCCTGCTTATATAGTTTATGACTCCTCTCATTGCTCCTCTTAATCACCCTGAACTAAACTAAGGTCAAGCTATCAGGTCTAAATGCTATAAATCACTACTATTGTATAAAGCCTCCTCTTAGCCTAATTAACAGCTCCCCATGACCTGTTCGCAGTCAATATATCATTCATAAACCTAGCATACGGAGAAAGTATATATAAAAACATCTAATCTACTGATTAAGAAAAGTAAATGTAAGAAAATAATAAAGATTAAAAAAAAATAATTATGCTACATGTATATTTATATTTACACGTCATTTTAAATTATAAATACAAAAAATCCTGTTGAGGTAGAGAAAGTAAAGAATGGGTGGACTTAACTAGCCAGAAAAAATGCTGCAAATTCAAGTTCCATAAAATGTTAATTTTTTTTCCATCATATAAACCCCCGATATCCTAACTGTGTGTTTATGCTACGGATGTGAATCTAAAATGCTCTTTCCGAGGTAAACAAAATAAATATCGAAGGCATGGTGCCTGAAGATTTGTTGAATATCAATAGGTAATCAGGGTCATGCATTTTTCATCGTCTGAATACATAGTCAGCGCATGTTTGTCGGCTGGTCTTACGAAAACTGTAGTTGTATATTAAACAAAATAATGTCATATGAAAAGGAGAAGAGCCGACAAATGTGCGCTCACACTTAATTTACCAAAAACATGTTCCAAACAAACTTCTCGCTCCCATTGTTACGACTTTGTTGGTACATGTATATAACGCGATCCTTGCTTTAGACTATGCCCAACATGTGTGCTTATTTCTCCGCACTTCAGTTACGTCGGAGTTTGTCAATCATGATTGGAGAAACATTTAACCCATTATTTATAAAAATTTTCATCTTATGATTATGTGCGTTTTTGCTTAAAAATTTGAATTTTTTTTAATATATATTAATATAGATATTTTTTATTCAAATTGTTCTTACTCCGCAGAAACGCACGGCAACTTAAAACTTTCATATCATATAACCGACTGCCTCCTGGCGGCCGGTAATGAAATATGAAAGCCCTAGCCCTTACCTTTCAAAAGTTATGGCAAGTTTAAAGCTTTTTCGTGTAAAGCTTTATCCAAGTAAGGAAATATCCAAGGTCAAGGTCAGAAGGGCAAAGTTGTTGGTATCCAATAAAAGGACTTGCCACACAAAATACATATGTGATGTATAAGTGTCCTAGCATCTACCGTTCAAAAGTTATGGCCAAAGTAAAAGTTAAAAAGTTTTGTGTAAAAGTGGGTGAAACTCCAAGACCAAGGTCAAAAGGTAAGATTTGATGTTACCCACAGACAGGTCTTGTCACAAGGAATTTATATTTGAAATATGAGAGTCATAGTTCTACTGAATCAAAAGTTATGGACAATGTTAAAGTTTTTTGACGGACGGACAGACGAATGTGATGTAATGCCCCATCGCTTTTGCGGAAGCGGGAGGCAATAAGCCCTATTGTTTGTTTACTAATTATAGTGGTCTCTTTCTTTGCGAGAGAATGAGCAGCTATTTAGTTTGGAACAGTAAATGACCTATGATTGTTTAAATCTTAAAAAAAATAATACCTGGTGATTTGAGAGTTTGTACGCAACACAGGTGTGTAATCAGCTGAGCGGGTCTTCTGAAATTCACAAGCTGATGGTCAATCGATCTATTTCTCACCCTTTGAAGTAACGCAAGCTTAATAACTTACAATTTACATTCCATTCCTTCATAGGCTTAAACAATTGTTAATATAATCACTGGGTCTTTGAAATAGTGAAAATTTGATAAGCGTAAAATTTACATATTGATTTAGGCTCTGATTCTGGAAAAAAAACATGACGCGGAAAAACCTGATATACGGTATTACGGTATATATTGCATGTATCATTGGTCATTTGCAAAATTATTTTGTTAAAAACATTCTGATTGCACATAAATACTCTGAAGTTGACATCGAAATGATACTTGAGTTTCTGATTGCCATTATCTACGTTGTTTTGGAGACCTAGTTTTGTTTTCATATGAAATAGAATTTGTGCAAAATCTTATGCGTGAAAAGAAGAAAACACTTGTTGTGGCCTTCAACTCGACATTTAGATAAATCGAGTGTCGTCAATTAAAAATGGTTATTTCCATTCTTATGCCAATACGATATATCCTTGTGAACCTGAGATAAAAGACACCACAGAGTCTGACACATCTGTTTCAAATTTGGATATTTTCCTTGAAAAAGACGTGAATGTATCTAACAATCAAGCTCTATGATAAACGTGATGACTTTAACTTTTCTATCATCAACTTCCCTTACTTATGCAACAATATACCTTCATCACCTGCATATGGAGTTTATATATCTCAGTTGATTCGACACGCAAGAGCAAGAGTTCCATGGTCAATACAATGACCTTGTCAGCAAATACAGTTTATCAATGAGTCAAATGCTGACTGCCGTTTTTCATACTTATTGCTTGTCCATTATTTATCCACTGAATTGACGACGGATTTTCCAGTATTTCCCGATCAGGACAATGAGTTACAGTGGATATAACCAGTCAGCAGGGGATGCTCAATCCTCCATGGCACCTCATCCCACCTCTGATCTTTTAGAGATCCGTGTTTGCTCTGCTCCTTTTTTGTATTGTTTTATGGACTTATGATCTTGAATACTGTTCGTTATCTCCATATGTTTCATTTGGAATTTTGAAAGCTTGTGTTTTGAAAGCATTTCTCAAAAACGTTTTTTCTCAAGACAAAACACGAAGGGAGATGATCAGGGGACCCAGCGAGATTGTCTTTTTAGTATGCAGAGAACAGTCTTAAAGTACAGAAACAATGGATACGAAAGTCACAGATTTTAAATTTGAATATTTTTAAAGATATAAATATAGATATCTGAAAAGTCGCTCTATTTCTTGATGATTATTTCAATCATTCTGTGAAATAGAAGTATCGGTGAGGCTAGCAGATAAGTCAACTTTATCGTTTAATGAGTCTCAAGTTAAATGGTTGAGGTGTGTGAGTTAATCCAAGCTTTCCCTCTAGAGAAGGCAAACACTCGGGATCCTCTGGTTTTATCTCAAACTTCTGTAGAAATCTGGTGAAAAACAAGAAAAGCTCCATTTTGGCGAGTGATTCACCTAGACACGTCCTGGGCCCTGAAAGAACATGAAGAATATTCATAGATTAGACTATTGATTTCTGAGTATAGAGTAAAATAGGATGTCTTGGTTTCTCTTGTCCATTCACTTCATAATAAAATTGTCTTGAGCATTGCTATTGATGAATTTTTTTTCAATGTTTTTCGGAAAAAATTTACAAAATTATTTAAGAAAAATTATTTTCTTACCTACGGAAAAGGTGATTAACTTGTCTTTCAAGTCTCCACGACATCTCCCGTTGTCATCTAAAAACCGCTCTGGTTTAAACTTTGAAGGTTCGGGAAATGTTTCTGGGTCCATCATTACGGAATCCAAAAGAAAGAGTACTGATGTTCCTTTAGAAAAAAGATACCCTTTGTACATGATATCTTCCTTGGCTGCATGTGGAGCTGTCATGGGTGCAACATTTCCAAGTCGCTGAGTTTCCAGAATGAATGCCTCTACCAATGGCAATAGATCCTTGTGTACCATCTTGGGTTGTCCCTGACCTATAATGTCATCGATTTCGTTTTTAAGTTTTTTCTGCCAATGTGGATAATGAATCAAGAACAGAAGCGCCCATCTCAATGTTGTAGAAGAAGTCTCAGTTCCTGCAGCAAAGAAGTCCCTTAAAATTTGGTTCAGATGTTTATCTGTAACAGTATAATATGGTGACATATAAAAAAATAATTCTGGCTTTATAATTAGTGATTTTTTATAGAAATTAACAATGCAAAGGCTAAGAATTGTCGATTGCCCTAAGTAGTTTTTATGAATATTAATGGATTACCTGTGAATGTAGCGCTGATTTCTTTTGTTTTTTGTTTTTGTTCTTGAAGAAAAGCATCGATGAAATCATTGATGTGGTCCTCGTCAAAATTTTCTCTGTGTTCCTCTATTTTTTCATTCAGAAATGCTTTCAAAGCATTAACATTATTCAGGTATATGTCAATGTTAAAGATGCCGGTGTGCCGCAAAGATGGAAAAAGAAATACTGGAGAAGATATCGTGACACTACTGAATGCTCTCGACAACAGATCAATTAAGTGCTTAAATCTTGTATCATCATACTCAAATCGTCTACCGAATAAAAGCGAACATATAACGTTAGCTACAGATGCATTTAGTACACTTTGAATGTCAAATGCCTCGTTTTCATTTTCTTCCAATTTCTCCATCAAACAATCTACTTCTTCCATGATCTGGCTTTCCAAACAACGCCTCCCAAATCCAAACTTACGTAATGTCGTCAGTGCAAAAGATCTCGTTTCTTTCCATAAAGGCCCTGATGCAAACAACACACCTATCAAGGAAATAAGAGAGTAAAAAGATGATTAAACACGGAAGATAATGTAGCACCTGATACATGTACACTGTGCAGTCTTGCTATAACTAAAATGATTTTAGATCAAATTAATCATTTTCATGAATGTACTGAATATTTAATTGTATCTGTTACCATCATCAACAGCCAGTGCAAAATATAATTCTTAGGACTAGTGTCAAAATAGTTTAAGTTTATTATCGTTCTGAGCGTAGCGGCTCCTAGTAGTACTATCTATAACTCGATCTTTTATAGACCCCTCAGATTGAAATCTAAAAACGAATGATTTTTTACTTTACCATTTCCTTCAGCCATATCACCGGATAGGGATCTTGGTCTCTCAGAGGTGGCATCGCCATGTTTGACCAGTAATGCCCGTATGTTGTCAAATCCGTGTACAAATATGATAGGTTTATGGAAAATCATTAAGGTATAGATGTCTCCATAAATCTTCCTCAGTCTCCTGTGAGCTTTCAATGCCTCTGATGGTTTGAAGAGTCCGACATTGCCGATGATGGGGTAACATGTAGGACCAGGCGGGAGTCCTTTTGGTCTTCCAGTCAGGCTCCATAACAAGGAAAGTAATACGACTACAATAGCTAACGCCTCCCACATAGTGCAAAATGTATATCGTTAACCTACTTTAATTGAACTCCTAATGTATGGTTGCATTGCTGTGCTAAAATTGAAGATTAGAAGTTTCAACGCCGAAGGCCGCTTATACTGCAATATAAATATTAAAAACTTATATGTATTTTCTCAAAGGATATAGATACTTAATCATGCTTGACAATGCTGCTTATTCTGTCCAATGCTTAAGTTGTGATGACCTTTCAGGTCTCATTTTATGCTTCTCATGATACATTCGATGCTGCATTTTATGTAAGGGTAAGCGCTCCATTCCTTAAAAGTAATAGAGCCGAGGTCCCGAAGGGACTGAGGCCCACTATTTTTTAGTAATGGGGTGCTACGAGTATATTAACCTGCGTAAAATCACCTTTTTAAATGCTTATATTGATTGTTTGTTAATTAATATATAATAAAGTATATTTAAAATTATGCACTGTAAATACACATACATAGTAGTACAGTAAAACACGGTTATAACCAAGTCCTGGGGACCTGTGAATTTAATTCGCTATATCCATAATTCATTATATCCGTATAACGAATTCGTATAACCATATATAGCGAATTCGCAATATACATGTTTTCCTTCAAGTGTTACTATCAAATATGTTGGGGAAGCAAATATTACAAAACATACCTTCGATAACTAAGGTTTTATTATGAAATATTTACATCCACTGAATATTTTCTTCTTTATTTCTTAAGAAAACCCATTGCGATCATCACTGCATGAACTACATTAGGCATATCACCTGTACAATTTTCTTGATCAGTGGCCTTTCCATCAATGAAATGTACAAAAACGTTCGCATCATTAACACAATAATTAATATTTTTAATCCTACTTAAAATAATAATTTAAACAGATATAAATATAAACAATAAAATGCTTTCTTTGTTTGTTATTATTGGATTGAACAGTCGCAGCTATTGCAGAAAAAATTTACATAACCCGCGTAATTTTAAGCGGGTTATGTATTTTTTCTGCAACAGCTGCTTCCGTTTATTCCAGTAATAACAAACAAAGAAAGCATTTTATTGTTTAATTGAATTTTATATACAAATGCTGAGAGAAAATAAAGTCCGTTCAATTATTAAAATTTTGAAATCTTTAAAAGTTCGTTATAAAAAATGTAAAATTCATTATATTTAACATCAACGGAACTCCAAATCAGTTCGCTATATCCGTAAATTCGTTATATCAAAGTTCATTATAAGTTATAATGAACTTTGATATAACGAATTTACGGATATAGCGAACTGATTTGGAGTTCCGTTGATGTTAAATATAATGAATTTTACATTTTTTATAACGAACTTTTAAAGATTTCAAAATTTTAATAATTGAACGGACTTATAACAGTAAAATTTTACAAAGATTTGTTAATAATTTTGCCGGGGACCCAGAAAAACTTCGTTATATCCGTGAATTCGCTATATCCGTGATCGTACTAAACGTGTTTTACTGTAGTATTTAATTTATATATATAGGGAGAAAGTAAGGCAAAGGTTTGTTCGTCATGTTAAAAGGGTTATTTTCAATCTACCATAACACAATGAAATGAAAGCTGCTTTTTCAATAAAAATGAAACTCGTAAATTTACTTACCTTGTCACTGGTCATTTGAAAAATTATTCTGTGAGAAAACATTCTGATTGTACACATAAGTACTTTTAAATTGACATATTAAATGCTTGAGTTTTTGATTGACAATATCTATGTCGTTTTTCGAGACCATGTCTTCCAACAATCCGTTGGAATTCCTATTCGATTGCATTATTCGAACGAAAGTCGACTATTGGGATGTTTATTTGAAGAAAAAAAATCATCGATGGCGTATTTATAAATCAAAAACAGTTTTCGTAAATTTGTTAAAAAAAAGTAACTTTCTAAAATAAAATGTTATATCAATAGAACTTTGCTAATACTACTCGTAAATCAACATAGCATAGGTGTGTAAAAAATCATATTCTGGACTGAATTCCTATCATAACCTCTTCACAATTTTAGAATGTATCAAACTCATACATGTTAACAATGGTGGCAAATAAAATCAAATTGTAGCACTCCGGAGTATGAGGAGAGACACATAGTACAATTAAAAATATAAATATTTACTTATTCGGGGAGTATTTTTTCCCTAATAAATGGACACAGTTTTCTTAAAAAGAATTGTTTTTTGAATTCATTTATCTTTGTTATTTGTAATAAAATAAGTGAGTAGTGCCTAATGGATTTGACTAACAGTTTTGTATAAGTAATGGTTATAAGCCGAAAACTGTCCATTATGTCAGATATTAGACGACCCGAGGCGCGTAAGCGCCGAGGAGAGTCTAATATCTGACATAATGGTCAGTTTGAGGCTTATAACTTACTTAAAACATTTCACCATTGTCGAACACTTCCATTGTTAACTTATTGGACAGTCACAGGTAAGGTCTCGTTCTGTTTGGATGACTACCTGGCACTGCTCATCAAGTTAGGCCAAAGAAAACCAGTTTTGGTTTTTCTTCTGTCTTTATCAATAGTAGGAATCATCAAAAGGTGTTTTATATCGATAAATATGAAAATTAACTTTGTTTAGTCTTATTTATCCGCATTGCGACATTTTTTATATGTACTACGCATGCGTAAAAGTCAGTTCTACTAAATTCTTTACAATTTATATATTTTACAACGCAATGACCACGGATGATGACGTACATTTTAATTTTGAAAAAAGACCTTCAGAATCGGGTGTTTTGACGATGCCATTTATTGATTACACCAAAATGCCTAAGTTAAGGTTTTTACTGTGAAATCCGGATATATATTCTTATGTTTCGGAATTTGCAAGAAACAGTTCCCGTTAAAAGGTAATTTTTGTAAAGCAATAGGATTTGAAGGATTTTACTCAAACAACTGTTTATTAAAGCATTTTCTATGAAATTGGGAGATTATTCCTGATGTATTTTTTAAAAAATGCAATTCTCTTTTGTGCGCAGGCTTCGAACTCGGAAGGATTTTACACCAGCCACTCCTTAAAACGGCAGATACTCGATTAAACGACGCAGGACTAGGTGGACAAATGGTCATAAATCACCGGACGAAATTACAGATTCCGTTGGAATTTCGTAAGCTAAATTTTGTGCTAAATGCGGAAAAATGGATATTTCAATAAACAAAAAGCCCAAGGTTGTGTGTAAGAAAACACATGCTTCTCATTCATCTTTTGTGTCCATTGGATTCATTCTATATATGTTCCGTGGATCAATCATTGTGAAATGAATCTATTATATCTGATTATATAGAAATGAACGGTGAATTTAGGAAATTTATAATCGGAGCCACGGATGCATTTACAATAATGAATCTGAGACATTCAATTCATTGGATTATTTGTGCCATTTTCAATAGGATTTTTTGTGAAATATTAACATTTAACGCTACTAATTTCCTACATTGTTCATATTAAATTGTTTGATTTGTCATTGCCTTTTACGTGGTGCTTACTTATTTGCCTCGCCCTTTGTTCTCATTTTAACGTTACCTGTACCTGTCCAATAAGTTGAATCTTATCGGACACCTACAGGTAACTTATTGGACGGGGTGCAGGACAATAACAAATTTATTGAACCAGGTTTGACAAAAGATGACGTCACAGAAATGTTTTAAGACATAGTTATGCTCGTAGATCAGATTGATATATCTTTAAAGATTTTGAGCAATGCTAAAATAACTGAAAATATGTTTCTGTTTAATGAAAATATAATGAAGATAAATGCAAATACGATGAATGTAATATTCAGAAGAATTGAGGGAGAATCGAGAGAGTATGAGACCTGCATAACTTCTGATATAATCACAGACGACAATCTGAAAAAGGATAATTCATAAAGATGAAATATGTGGATAACGAACAGTTTTCAATTTCATAAGTCCATTAAACAATACAAAATAGGAACAGAGGAAACACCGACATCCAAAACTTCAGAGGTGAGATTTGGTGCCATGAACAAGTGAGCATCCCCTGCCGACCGGTCGCATCCACTGTGAAGAAATAGAAATACCACCTAAACCCCTTTCCCTCCGCCCCGAAATCTGCAATTTTTTTATGTCGGTTTATTTTTTGCGAATCTGGGTCAAAAAACTGTCGGTAAAATTTTATGCCTCAAAATTTTGCGATTTGTCATTGTCGCTAAAAACTAAAAAAAAATCTTAAGTTTTTTTTTTATTAAAGTCTTTAATTTACAATAATATGCATACGATATATTGCGCATAAAATACAATGTTTCACCCTCTTTCTTTGGTTAAATAAATTAAAAGAATAGTGCTGCTTTTTAAACAATTAGAGGATAATGAATGTTTAGTGAATTTTTTTAATTTATTTTCAAGAAAAAGTATTTTTTGCGAGTGATTTATCTACAAATTTCGATATTTACTGTATATCTGACCTTAAACATTTTCATTCAGAGTTTTATATTCCCTAAATCTGAGTTTTTAAAAAAATGTATTCATTTATTTGGCAGAATTAATTAAGCAAGTCATCAATTATTACAAACTCTATTTTAATTCGGTATTTCTTAGACTCACAGTTCTCTGTAAATGATGTACGTAACTTTAAATCTAAAGCTTTAAGACGTTTTCAGCTTCAACCAAGTAAACAACAATTCAACTTATGGACTAGAGATCTAGAGTGGAGTTCAGAGTTAATTTATTGCTATTAAGTTTAGAGTTAAAAAGTCTGACTTAAGCCAGTCCCTTCTATTTTACTTCGTTTGAAGTGAAATAATATGGTCTGGCTTGAGTCAGACTAACAGTTAATTTTTATCAATTAATTAATTGGAGATTTTTTGTCGCTGCTTAGAAAACTTCATTTCCTTATTTTATTATTTATTCATTTATTAATGCTTTTGGAGGGTTTCTATTTGGATTCAATGCCCTACAAACAAAAGCAAAAAAGCATTTGATTAAAACTACGCAAAACAATTTTAAAAACATTTTCAGTATAAATGAAATCAGCAAAGCCAAAATTGAAGCATACATTTATTAAAATAATGAATTTAGTTTAAAAAAAAAAACAGAATTTTTATGTCCAGTTTCATAATTCTTTAGTCAGATTCGCACATAAATAATTTCAGCAAGCATCTTAAACAAAAAAAAGTCTGGAAACAAAATTTATAAAGAATAGTAGAAGCTTTTCGAGTTTTTATGATGATACGAAAAAAAAAATTAAAAATATGTATGATATACGTTAGAGTTTGGCTCCGTGGCATAATAAATACTTCACTGATGATTTTTTTTTCTTGGAGAAGATGGAATTAGACGGTGTGGGTGTCACATAATGTCAAATAGTAGAACTTCAAACTGCATGTTAATTAACTATCGGAATCAATAAAGGTATCATCTTAATACATGTAATTGAAACTGTAGAGATTATTATAATTTTACTTAATTTTATTCATTATCACCAAATATTTAAAATGTCATATATATCAAATTCAATGGCGCTGTACAAATATCATATGTAAAACAAATAAATCTATAAAAATTCAAAGCAGTCATATTTAAAATCAAGATAAGTCAAAAAAATCAATGTCACTTTTAAATATCTTAGATTTCTTAAGGGGCAATATCCCTCTGCTCCAAATTTCACGACTTTTTTTTCTTAATAACATTGAATTTGTTTTACCATAAATTCAAATGGAAAATAGCTGAAGTTATTTTTTTTTTTCAGAAATGAATAATATGTCAAAAACATGATGTGAAAAAAATTTGATATGGTAAATGCTAGATTAATTTTTTTATCTCACAATTAAATTAGAAATATGAATATATAAAAATAATATTTAACTTTTATTAGAAACATATACCCACTGCTTTTTAAAAGAATAACAAATTGTTTTCTGTGCATGAAAAAAAAAAGTATCCATTCCATAAAGTCTTTATCGTTCCATTATTGTTGAAAATATTTTTTAATGAAACAAATATTAATTAAATGTTTATAAACAAAACTGCATCTGAAATTTCTGTACAATTAAAAGAATTATACTTTAAGAGAGAGATTTCTCAATTTACACTGTTTAAAGGAACTAAGTATAAATGTTTTAGGTAAAATATTATAAATATATTTTTAATATACTAGCAATAGAAACTAAAAATCAACATTTGTACCATAAAATAAGGTTGATTAAGTTGACTATAAAATTGTCCTTATGGATGAAACTTGTAAACTCTGACATGACAATTCACTGAATATCATTACAAAATGTCTGAAGAAAGTTATCTCTCTAACCAGAAGAGTTATCTCCCTTATCAGAGGGATATTCCACCTTAAATACGTACAAAAATAATAAATTAGTACGCGTTTTACCATATCAAATGATATAATGCTGATAATAATTCTTTTTTTTTTATTTCTGCATGCCGAAAACCTGTATTTTACAGCAAAAAATCAAACTTAAGTGTTATTTATTTTAATGCCTTATTGACAGACAAATCAACGAGCATAATTTTGAGAAAATGTATTTTCCCCTCTTAAAAGTCATTAGAGTATGAAGAAAAACAAAAAGTATCCATTCCTATGTCTTTACTCAATGTTAGAACTTTGTTTTGGAACAAGCATGTTAATTTTGCTGCTGCGTCTATCTATCAAAGTTATGCGGGTTTTTTTTCGTGTTTCAGCACATTTATAAAACCAATTGTGACTTTTGCATGAACACCTTCATTCTTTCCAAAAAATACTTTTTTTATGCACTAATCTAACATTTACATTATTGATCTCAAAACCACTCATGTACACTTCTGTCACATGCCTTTAACACTAAACTTAAATACAGACACTACAATCTAACGTTTTAAAAGTCTTAGTTTAAAGGGTTTTGGACTGTACGTTATTCCTAATATGCCCTCCGTATATGAGGGCAAACACTCGGGATCCTCTGGTTTTATCTCAAACTTCTGTAGAAATCTGGTGAAGAATAAGAAAAGCTCCATTTTGGCGAGTGACTCTCCTAGACATACCCTGCGTCCTGTCGAAAAAGAAGAAAAATGTATTTACTTTCACGTTCTAAAAATTTCTTAAGAAATACATTTTACTTATAGGTTAGGATTTCAGAATAGAATTGCACGCTTTTAACAAAATAATTGATTCATTTATAAATTGGATTTTTCAAATTTACTTTACCCAATTATCAAACACTGTATTAATTTTCTGTACCTATTGAAAACGGAATCAGTTTATTTTTCTGTTCCCCTTGACAATTCCCGTTGTCATCTAAAAATCTCTCTGGTTTAAATTTGGTGGGTTCCGGAAAGGCTTCTGGATCCGACATAACAGAATCTAAAATGCAAAACACCAGGACTCCTTTGGGGAACAGATGTCCTTCGTAGACAAAATCCTCACCGGATGCATGTGGTAAATTCATCGGAACTATATCTGCAACTCGCTGAATTTCCAAAATGAACGCCTCTACCCTGGGTAGTTTGTCTCTGTGTTCCATCTTAGGCTGACCTTGACCGATGACGTCATCAATGTCCTTCTGTAGGATTTTCTGCCATTGTGGATAATGGATCAAGTACAGAAGCGCCCATCTAAGTGTTGTAGAAGTAGTCTCAGTTCCAGCACCAAAGAAATCTCGTACACTGACGACAAGCTGTTCATCTGTCAAAAGTGAAACACAGTCTGATGAACTTCATTTCATGACGCTTATAAATGTGTTAAAAAGATATATTCTAAAAGGATTCAAAAACACTCTCAGGGAATAAATACACAAGTGTACTATATAATTATACGATATTTTAAAATAAATATTTTGAGCACATGAATGCTTTCGCCTCCATGGCACCTGCTCTGATGTTTTTAGAGGTCTGTAATTTCTCTATTCACCTTCTGTTTCCCATTTTAACAGGTGGACGAATTTAAAACTTGGCGAATCAAAAGAACAATGTACGGTTTTTAAAAAACTGTGACTAAACGAATTTAAAACGGGACAAATTTTTTTTTTTGAAAAGTGTGAAATGACGAAAATTACTTTTTTTTTACCTGAAAATGTGTTTATTTCATTATCTCTTTGTTTTTGTTCCAGGAGGAAAGCATCAATGTAATCGTTGATGTTGTTCTCATCAAAATTATTCCTGTGATCTTCTATCATTTCATTGATAAATGAAGTCACTTCATTAGTTTTCTCCATTCTTGTGCGAAAGTCACTCAGCTGTAAATGGCGTAACCAAGGAAAAATAAACTCAATTGAAGAAGCATTGGCAGTGGAGACTATTTCATTTAGCAGACGAATTAATTTTGTAAATTGGGCATCCTTATAATGAAATCTTTTGCCGAATAAAAGTGAACAAATGACGTTAGACACCGAGGTGTTCAGAATGCTCTGAATGTCAAAAGCCTCTTGTCCGTATTTTTCTAGTTCATCCATTAAGCAATCTACTTCCTCCATAATCTGGCTTTCCAAGCAACGTTTCCCGAACCCGAACTTACGCATCGTTGTCAGTGCAAACGTTCTTTGCTCTTTCCATAAAGGACCTGATGACCAAAGCAGTCCTACAAAGTAAAATATTGAATATCCTTTTAGAATTATTTTATTTATTTTTTTCAGTGTTAAATCATTTTGATTGATTGATTGTATATTGTTTAACGTCCCTCTTGAGAATTTTTCACTCATATGGAGACGTCACCGCATGCCGGTGAAGGGCTTCAAATTTAGACCTATACTCGGCACTCAGGGCCATTGAGCAGTGAGGGTTCTTTATCGTGCCAGCGCCTACCGTGACACGGGACCTACGTTTTTAAATTCATATCCGAAAGACCCGTGACTTTCACTTCTAGTGCCGAGCGCTTGGCGAAGGAACAGTCACTACCTTTGTTTACGTCTTAGGTATGACGCGGCGCCGCGAACGAGAATCGAACCCGGGCCTCCCGATCACGAAGCGAACGCTCTACCACTAGGCTACCTTGACCGGTCTTAAATCATTTTGAAAATATCAACAATGATTAATTAAGAACAATATGTGCTGCGAACAAACCTTTTCCTTTTGCAATAGCTACAGTTGGTAGGATTTTAGGTCGCTCTGAGAACACGTCGCCATGTTTTGCCAGCAGTTCCCTAATATGATGATATCCATGGACAACTATTATAGGTTTGTAGAATATCATCAAAGAGTAAATGTCTCCATAGATCTTCCTCA
This sequence comes from Saccostrea cuccullata, assembly GCF_032062105.1. Classification (NCBI taxonomy): domain Eukaryota; kingdom Metazoa; phylum Mollusca; class Bivalvia; order Ostreida; family Ostreidae; genus Saccostrea; species Saccostrea cuccullata. Next base: position 123,317 of record NW_026918894.1, on the reverse strand, counting down.
ACTTTCTGTGAGCTTTCGGGGCTTCAGATGGTTTAAAGAGTCCTACATTACCGATGAATGGATAGCTTGTCGGACCTGGTGGAAGAACTCTGGGTCGTTTGGAAAGACCACAAATCAAACAGACCAACACAACAATAATGGCCACAGTAACCCACATCGTGCATAGAGGAATTTTTCCAAACGTGATGGAATTTGGCTCACGAAAGATATTCACTCCTCATAACTTTTCTAAAAGTGCGTTTTCTTATCAAGCTTGAAGTGCAAAAATACGTCCACAACACTGTCTGACCTTGAAAGTTAAATCAGCGTTCTAGTTTGTTACCTCGGCTGAAATATATGCCACTGCGTGACAAACCTATGGTATATAATGAAAAACGACAACAGCACAGTTGGAATTATCACAGTTCCTTTTTTTATTGATTGTCATACAGCAATAGCTCGACGTATATCCATTTTTACATTATTAGAACTTGATAACACTGTATTTTGTTTGCCATCTTTTTATTGACGGATCATTTTATGTTTGTCTTGACCAGGTAAAGCCAGGTTTTTTTCTTCATTTGAAACTAATGAAAGAAATAATTATTATATACATATGTGATAATTGCATGTAGTTGAGTTAAATATTGAAAAAAATTACCTCAAGAAAACCATGCTATATTGATTGTTTTAACCGTGACCGCATAACGTCTGCGCAGTCATTATTTTTTGGAATAACACCCGTTGTCAAGCAATGTTGTCTGTTGCTATGCTAGAAGGCGTGTTTTCATTATTCAGCGGGTAATAATGTTTTTAACAAATGTTTTCCGACGAATCAGATTAAATTAATTTACATCAAGTATAATATATTTAGTTATGGTATTTCTTTTTTATCATCCCGTGGGGATCTGGGTTAGAATAGGTCCTCAGTACCCCCTTGCTTGTCGTAAAAGGCGACTAAATGGGGCGGTCCTTGACCGTCCTTCAGATGAGACCGTATAAACCGAGGCCCCGTGTCACAGCAGGTGTGGCACGATAAAGATCCCTCCCCGCTCAAAGGCCGTAAGTACCGAGCATAGGCTTAAATTTGCAGCCCATCACCGGCAATGGTGACGTCTCCATATCAGTGAAATATTCTGGAGAGGGGCGTTAAACAGTATACAATCAATCAATCAATCTCTTTTATCGTTTTTACATTAAAGACACATTTACACACATAGTCTACCATAATTCTCTTTTCTCAACATACGAAAGCACTCGCAGATTACTATATACTACTCACAAGTGAGCGAATTTAAAACGAGCGAATCCAAAGAAAAAGTATAAATTAAAAAAAAACAATGACTGAGAAATTGCTTTCAAGTGTGAAAGGGCAAAATTAACCCCGTAAAATGTATTTGACGAACAATTTATTATGATATTATATGTTACAATTTCTTTTCGGTGCCCCAGATATGAAACAGCTGTGTCAGACTCTGTTGTATCCTTTATCTCAAGCTCACCAGGATACAAGTATATCGTATCGACACAAAAATGGTTATTAACATTGTTAATTAACAATACGTCGTCGATATAATTATCTAAATGTCGACTTGAAGGCCAAAGCAAGTATTTTCTTCTTTTCACACAGAAGATTTTGAACAAATTATCCTTCATATGAATACAAAAATAGGTCTGCTAATAACTACATTTAGGTATATCAACTCGACATTTCGGTATATCAACGACGTATTGTCAATTAACAAAGGTAATTTCCATTCTTATGTCGATACAATATATCCTGGTGAGCTTGAAATAAAAAAAAAACACACAGAGTCTGACACATCTGTCTCATATTTGGATATTTTACTTGAAAAAGACGTTAATGGTAATCTTTTTGATTAGATACAAAAGAGCATGCTTTATGTATGAACATTTTCTAAAACGAGGTAAATTATTGACAAAAAGTTGATGAAACAAGAAATTCAGCAGTTTCGTTTTAAGTCATCATTTCGTAAGTTCTATGGTCGATACAATGACCTTGTCAGCAAATACAATTTATCATTGAGTCAAATGCTGACTGACATTTTTCAAAATTATTTGCTAGTTTATTATTTACATACTGAATTGACGATGGATTTTTCTGTTATTTTCTGATTAAGACAAGGAGCACACGGTGGGTGTCACCGGTCGGCAGGGGATGTTCACTCCTCCATGGCACCTGATCCCAACTCTTATATTTAGAAGTCAGTGTTTGCTCTGCTCCTATTTTGTGTTGTATTGGTTTATGGACTTTGGGTCTTAAATACTCTTTGTTATCTACATATGTTTCATCCATTTTTAGAAATTGTTCAACCGTAGTTCGTTCATGGTGTAGGTTATCGAATGAATTTGGAGATGAAACAAACAACATTTCATGAATTTATATATGTGACATTAACTCTCTGTGTTTCTCTTTCTTCTGTAACTCAAGATCAAATGTCAAAAACACAGCAAATAAATGTCGTAGATTTTCAATGGCATACGAAGACCCATTATTTCGATTTATGAAATGTCTTTCTTAATATCTGTTTGTACCATTAAGAGAAACAGTGGGAGAGAGTCTCGTCCTGTGCCTGGTTGAAGGATTCTAGCTTTGTAAACATTCTACAAAACAATAGTCTGTGTGAAGAACGACAGATTGATCAAACAATTTCTTCTATTTAGAAAATATATTTATTATCTAGAAATAAAAAACACACACGTTGTTTGATTGATATGGACATCATAGTAACAACGGAATGATAATGCATCAACCTATGACCACTTCTCCATTGTTGATCTTCATTTGTTCAACAAAAACAATTTTGAAGTATACATTTTATATAACCATCTTCACGATTAATCTTGGTAATTTAAACCAAAGTCTGTGAAACTTATACTCGTAGTAACTCAACAATACTTGAAATAGATTACTTCATAACAGTTCTTGCTTGATATTTTATATTTAAACAGTGCTCGACAGTGGTAGAGAGCTGTACACTTGTCCAGTTACACCGGATGACTTTATCTGAGTTTCTTTGGTTACCCTAAGGTTAACCTTAACATTCCTAACGTTTGACGAGCCTCAGTTTGAATGGTTGAGTGGAATTGGTCGCTCCAAAAGTTCCTTGAAGGGAAGGTAAACAATCTGGATTTTCTGGTTTTACATCAAACCTCTGCAAGAGTCTTGTCAAGAATAAAAAGAGCTCCATTTTGGCGAGTGGCTCCCCTAGACACATCCTTCGTCCTTTAAGAGAATAAATTTGCGAAATATATCAATCGGTAATAAATACTAACAATTTAAAGATATTCAGCACTGCACAATCCTAACAGATAGCAAGGTTTCTCTGTTGGAATTCATGACTTTAAATGTAAAGTTTTAAGACAATTTTTTCCATTGCTGATTACATCAACCTACCAGTTGAAAAAGCAGTCACTTTCTCTTTCTTCTCCACCAACAGCTTTCCGTTCTCATCAAGAAATCTCTGTGGGTTGAATTTGGAAGGTTCTGGGAAGATCTCAGGATCGGACAGCACGGAATCTATGAGGAAAAACATAACTGCTCCTTTGGGGAAGACAAAGCCTTGGTACCAAATGTCCTCGCTGGTTGTATGCGGCAGGTTCAGTGGAAGAATGTTCGCCACGCGCTGTACCTCTAGGAGGAATGCCTCCACTCCGGGTAACTGTTCTTTGTGCTCCATGTTAGGTTGACCTTGACCTATGACGCAATCAATGTCCTTCTGGAGCTGCTCCTGTATCTCGGGATAGTTAATCAGATACAGAAGGGCCCATCTCAGTGTCAGTGAGGTCGTCTCTGTTCCCGCGGTGAAAAAGTCCCGGACAGATCCAGCCAGCTGTTCGTCTGTAGGAAAAAGGCAAGAAAATCATTAACTTAATTAGTTCTCTTTGTGTTGGGAACAAATGAGGCTTAAATGAATTTATGTTGTAAAATGTTTAAAATATTGTTTGAAATACTTTTTTCATTGATAACAATTATACAAATATTAGAAGAAGCGAGTCGTGTACTTGTAGTGACCATAATGAAGAAAATGCTTAATACTTCTAATACCGTAGTAATAGCTAATGTTAGAACATTGACCATGTTTATCCCACAAACAATATTTATCAACTATCATTAAACATGTGCAGGCATGTGTGAGTTTCACATATATATATAAGTTCTAGGTACCCGTAGCGTTAAGTTCATTCTACTTTGTGACTCTGAATTGAATAGTTTTACATCTACATCTACATCAAAGCTTCTGATCTTGTTGTTTCAATTTTTACCACTTACGACATCGTTTGATCATTTTATGGAGAAACTTATATCTACTTTATTTACCTGTTGGTGGTGTTTGCAATGATTTTTTTCTATATATATAAGGTAATTTATCTTTTACATTATTGATATCTAACATGTGTAACAGTGTTGTTGCAATTCTTTTTTAATCATAAGCAAAACATGTGTCATTTCAGGTGAAGAGAAAATGAAGATATATGGATTTTCTTGGTACGTGCTTTACCTGTAAATGTTGTGTTGAGGGACGTGCTTTACCTGTCTATGTTGTATTGAGGGACGTGCTGTACCTGTAAATGTTGTGTTGAGGGACGTGCTTTACCTGTAAATGTCGTGTTGAGAGACGTGTTTTACCTGTAAATGTTGTGTTGAGGGACGTGCCTTACCTGTAAATGTTGTGTTAATCTCACTCGTCCTCCGCTTTTGTTCTGCGAGGTAAGCGTCAATATAATCATTAATGTTGTTCTCGTCAAAATTCTTCCTGTGTTCCTCTACCCTCTCAGCAACAAAATCGTTTAGGGCTTTAATGATGGGGGCTGCTTTGTCAAATTTAAAAATTTTAAAACCAGCTAATTCAGGAAAGATGAAAGCTGGGGATGAGAAGCTTAAGACTGCTATTAGAGTGTTAAACAGATTCAACAATCGCTTAAATTTAGCGTCTTCATAGTCGAACCTTTTCCCGAACAGAAGTGAGCAGATAACATTTGATACACTGGTTTTTAACTGTTCCTGGATGTCAAACGGTCGACCTTCATATTTTTCAAACTCTTCCATCAAACAGTCCACCTCTTCCATCACTTAGCTTTGGAGGCATCGTCTTCCAAATCCGAATTTCCTCATCGTTGTCAGAGCAAAAGTCCTCTGTTCCTTCCACCAAGCTCCAGACGACCAGGCCAAACCTTTAATTAGTTATTTCACTGATAAAGACCTTGTCTGCTTTATTATATTGGCTTTGTTAAAATCTTGTTATATTTTTTTTGAACTTGTCTTGCAATTTTTTTATTTTTAATACTAGTAATTCATTGAAAATATAATTAAAGTCCAAATTGAATTCTATAACTTTACCTTTTCTTTTAGCGAGGACTTCCGACGGAAACACCCTGGGTCTGTCTGAAAACACATCCCCGTGTTTGACCAGAAGTTCCCGGATGTTGTGGAGACCATGGATAAAAATGACAGGTCTGTGGAAGATCATCAAGGAATAAAAGTCTCCGTAAATCTTCCTAAGTCGCCTGTGATCTTTCACGGCCTCTGAGGGTCTGATGAGTCCCACATTCCCAATGATTGGATAACATGACGGACCTGGTGGAAGTCCCTTCCGTCGTCCGGTCAGACTCCACACCAGACAGACCAACACACAGACAATAGCTAAAGTCACCCACATTCTAGTGATACTTATATCGTCTGACGGAAACTGTTTCAAGCTCTGCTTAAAAACGCTAAATATAACTAAACATGCTAAAGGTCGAATGCCTCACAGTTTGTTATGTCCGCGAAATGTTGCCAATAACCTGTTTACTTATGTATCTATACAAATGTCGTTACATTTCTTCAATTCCCTTTAAAGAAGAAAATCTTAGTCTGATATTTGGACAACTATTTCCCAAGCTCAACTTTTTTTTGAAGGGGAAATGTCCTCTAAAAGGTAATATTTAGAACATTTTATTTTAATTGTATTGAAATTGAACGTGTCCTTTTGACCTATAGATCTGATAATGACCTCGGCCGACAGAACACGCTGCATGAGCAGGCACTTGTTTTTGTTAATCCTGTCTGTACCGTGACGTTCAACACGCCTCAGAAATTACTTGCCACCCTTTAACACCCACCGGGCAACTTTAGCTGGACAAAAAGGATAATAACAATTAATATCTTTGAATAGTAGAAGGAACTAATGGCCAGCAAAGCCCAATTATAATTTCTTTTCAATTTTTTTTAAATGAATATAATTTAAAAAGTTGATAATCAGGAAAAAAAATTCACAGAAATGTTTCCAAATTTGACAACAAAATGGATTAGATCTCGCAAGAGTTATATCTTTATGTATATTGTATATATGTTATGTTAATCTGGTGTCGTGTCTTAATTATGTAATGAATGCAGGTGCATTAATTTAAACAGATTATTAAATTGCCTTGTTAGTTGCTAAGTGATAGGTGTAAATTGGAACATTTCTATTCAGAAACATGTACAGGGATAAACAATGTCAATTAAGTGGTTTGATACGGTCTACTTGAACAAAACACACTGGTTGAGATCAAAATTGATTCCCGAAATGTACTAAGTCTTGGAGGATATTTATCTTGATGATGATGATCACACATTAGTCATTAAAAAAGATTCTAAGTGATTTTTATGTTCATTTTTTTTTAATTATACTTAAGTTTGAGATCAAAAAAAAAAAAAAAATTATGAATGCACTTGCTCCGCCCCCTTTTGCGATCCTTCAACTCATTATTTTTAGAATTTCGACATTCAGTTTAAACCTTTGACCATCTACAAAATAATATGCTTCTTTGTAACTAAAAAGAGTTAAAGTCGATACAATATTATAAACATTATACACAGATTTTCTTTGCATAAAAATCGCATTTTGAGGGTGTGATTCACTATACCATTGTTTTACGTATAGTCTTGCATGTTTATATTTTAAAAAATATTTCAATATTTAATAGTCCTCGAATAACTTGATTTTATTCAATCGTTTAAAAAAGAAATAATTAACTAGAAATGCAAGAAACTCTGCCTGTTGAATTGTAATAAAATATGTCAACATTGGGCTAATTTTACTGGTTACGACATCGCCTATACCAGTGAGCTAGGCCTTTGTATCAGACGATATTCATAGGGGGCGTTCCATTTTTCATGAAGTCCCCAGATGCGTTACCGTGTTGCCAGTTTGTTGATGACGGAATGATATCTACATTGGTCTAACCCTCTATACTATAAATCAAACATATGGAGATAACGAACAGTATTCAAGATCAAAAGTCCATAAAACTATACAACATAGGAGAAGAGAAAACATGAACCTCTAAAACATCAGAGGTGAGGTGGGATCAGGTGCCATGGAGGAGTGAGCATCCCCTGTCGACCGGTCACATCCGCTGTGTGCTCCTTGTCATGATCGGGAAATAACGGAAAAATCTGTCGTCAATTCAGTGTATAAATAATGGACTAACAATTAGTATGAAAAACGTCAGTCAGCATTTGACTCAATGATAAATTGTATTTGCTGACAAGGTCATTGTATCAACCATAGAACCTACGATATGATGACTTTAAAACGAGCCTGCCGAAATTCTTGTTTCACCAACTTGTTTGTCAATAAATTACCTCGTTGTAGAAATTCATATGTAGAGCATGCTCTTGCGTATCGAGTCAACTGAGAAATATAAACTCCGTATGCAGGTGATGAAGGTATATTGCTGCATAAGTAAGGGAAGTTGACGATAGAAAAGTATAAAGTCATCACGTTTATCATAGAGCTTGGTTGATAGATAATTTAACGTCTTTTTCAAGTAAAATATCCAAAAATAAAACAGTTTTGTCAGACTCTGTGGTATCTTTTATCTCAAGCTCACCAGGATATATCTGCTTCATATGAATACAAAAATAGTTTTGCTAATAACGGGGCGCAATTGGTACCCATTGGAATTGCAACTGATTTTTGGAAGACCTTGTCTCCAAAAACAACATATAGATATTGTCAATGAGAAACTCAAGCATCTTTTGAAGTCGACTTCAGAGTACTTGTGTGTACAATCAGAATGCTTTTTAACAAAATAATTTTGCAAATGACCAATTACAAGGTAATAATTTTACGAGTTCCATTTTTATTGAAAAAGCAGTTGTCAATGATATCGAAAAGCAGAATATCGCAATCAAAGTATAGAGGGTTGAACCTAATGTAGAGTTATCATTTCGTCATTTACAAACATGGAGAGCGTCTAGGATTCTGGCCCTGGTGTCATGATAAAGTCTCTCAACTCAAGTAAAAAGTCGCCCGCGCAGTGTAGTGGTAAGGGCGTCTGCTCTAAAATCGCAAAGTAAGGAGTTGATCCTTAAGTTCGAATCCCACTGTGGGACGTGGAGACCGGTGCTTCGGATGAGACTGTATAAACCAAGGTTCCGTGTCGCAGTAGGTGCTGGCAGAAAAATTTCACACATGGCTCAATGGCCCTAAGTGCCAAATATAAGACCAAAATTGCAGCTATCCACTGGCAAGTGGCGGCGTCTCCATATGAGTGAAAAATTCTCGAGAGGGTCATTAAACAATATACAGTCAATCAAAGTAAAACAAAAGTTATTTAAAAAATGAAAAGTTTCAACACAAAAAGGAAACAATTTTCAATAACAATTAAAATTTCTTGTTTTTTAACAGACATAAAATTACACTATACAAATTCGATTATAAAACTGTTTAAAAATTTCTGTCCACATCATTACGTGAATATTGATGGTAGATAACCGGTATTTCTACAATCTAGTTCCACCAATATTTTAATCAGAATAATAGAACATTTAACAATAATAATGTGACGTTCAAATATACGAATAAATACCATAAGTCTTAAAAAATCTTATATACATGAATATACAATACACAATTTTCTATATTTCCTAGGCTGAGTGCTTTTGTTTAACACTGATACAAGCATTATTTTAGTCATTTCACCACTGTGCAATGAAACGCTCTTCATCTGAACATGCTGAGGCTTTTGGGAATTGTTCTGTATATCTCTAAGTATTCATTTAGAGAAGCATGTCTCAACGTTTAATAAGCCTCACATTAAAGGCTTTTGGTTCGTTGGCGAAACCAAGTGTGCCCTCCAGTGATGGTAAACAGTCCGGGTTTTCTGGTTTGATGTCGAACCTCTGCAAGAGTCTTGTCAAGAAAAGAAAGAGCTCCATTTTGGCGAGCGGCTCTCCCAGACACATCCGGCGACCTGATATATAGACAAATATAATTTATATACGAGGGCTGTTCAATAAATAATGTCCTGAAGTGTATGACATACAATACAGCTATCATATGACATTAAACTTGACTTTCTCTCATTGTTGAATCTTTACTAAATTTATAACAGTTTATGTGACCACTTTTCATCACATAGTTTCATCGTGAGAAGCTGGGAAACAAGGGCTATTCGAGACACTGCATGGTAAAGAATCAGTAAACTAGAGTGAAATTAAAAGCTTTATTAAAGCTGCTGTAAAACTTGTTAAAAATCCCAAAGAAATATTCACTGAAATATGCGACATTTACAGCAACCAATGCCTGTTTTATAGACAAATGAGCAGGTGGATTTCAATGATAAAAAATTACATAATGGGCATCAAAAGTGGGTACCGTCCTTGCCAACAAAAATTATAACAACTTATGTACTGTTTGCCAAATTTCAACAAATAATATTTGATGATGTATGATTGACTTTAAGACACATAGCAAATTTGATAGACATCATATCGGGAGTAGTTTACAATATATTCAAGAGAAACGTTTGACGGTAAAAAAAAAAAAAAAGTTTGGTACTCAAATGTCATCCTATATTTTGAAAAATGAGAGAAAACGACAGTGTGCACGAATGTCTTACAATTATTTTAAAATATCAGTAATTGTAGTTATCCGAGTTTGTTTGATATTCAAACAGATAATGGAACTTGAATCTATTGCTTAGAACCCTCAAAACTAAGTTTACCATAAGATGTACTTGATAAAAATGGCGAAGGTCTGACAAGAGCAAAGGTATGCAAGAGCACAAAGACAAATTTATATGCAATTTTCTTAAATATTAGTGGTATTGCTGTTCAAATTCGTATTCGGGGAGACAGTTTAATTTCTGGAGGAGTCTAGAAAGCAATTTTTTGCAAAAAAATCGAAAGGTTTATTAGAGAAAGGACCCAGAATCAGGAATCCACTACATTGAATTTTTCATGATAGCGTCCAAACCTGCATGCACTGAAGAGTAAAGGGGTGTTCGGGATAAACAGAAAGTTAATGTTTTTTCACATTAACAATATTCGCCAGATCTTTGACCTTTTGACTTGTTTCTATTTCCAAACTTGAAAAAAAACACCTTTCAGAAGGAAGAAACAAGTCCAGGAAATCATTGGATCTGGCATTTTCCAGTATACTAAGGGTTATACCCAAAAATGAGTTCCAAAGATAATCAGAAATTTGATAAAAATGTTACGGATGTGTGTTTTAATTAAAAGTGATTAATTAGTAAAATCATGAAGACTAATTCATTGAAAAACGTCTTTTGCTTCTTTCCGAGCACCGAGGATATTATTTATTGAACAGCCCTCGTAGAAGACAAATATACTGACATTGACTAAAAATAAGGTTTATAGTCATTAAATTATCTTCAAGGTGATAACGTATAGGATATTTATATATGGACCTATCTATGGGATTAATTTATAGTGACAAATAACCATTTCGAGACAGAAAACATAAAACCAAGTTTTTTATCATAATTTTAAGATAATCTTTTTTTCTTTTCATTTTATCTTATACTATTATAATAGTCTTTATAATTAAGAATGTTCTGAGAAGGATAGTGAATGTAAAAATGTGTCATAATTCATTTTTCTTTATTTCCCGATCATGACAAGGAGTACACGGCGGGTGTTTTCTCCCCCACGGCACCTGATCCCACCTCTGTTGTTTTTGAGGTTCGTGTTTCCTCTGCTCCTATTTTGTAATTTTAAGTGGACTTTCGAAATTGAATTCTGTTCGTTATCTCAATATATTTCATACATGTTTCAGTCATAATAATGCCCTTGAAAGTTGTTTGAAAATTTTCTAAAATATTCCAGCAAAACGACAAACCTGTTGAGAAAGCAATGACTTTGTCTTTCTGTTCTGTAGAACATTTTCCGTTCTCGTCCAAAAATCTTTCTGGTTTGAATTTGGAAGGCTCTGGGAAAATAGTCGGATCAGACAGCACCGAGTCTAACAAGAAAAACATGACTGCTCCCTTTGGAAAGAGATAACCTTGGAACCAAAAATCCTCGCTTGTTGTGTGCGGAAGGTTCAGGGGAACAATGTTCGCCACTCGCTGGACCTCTAGTATAAACGCCTCCACTATTGGTAATTGTTCTTTATGCTCCATGTTCGGTTGACCTTGACCTATGACACTGTCGATGTCCTTCTGGAGTTTCCTCTGCATCTCGGGGTAGTTCGTCAAATATAGAAGGACCCAGGTCAATGTTAAAGACGTCGGTTGTGTCCCAGCTGTGAAAAAGTCTCGTACGGAACCAGCGAGTTGCTCATCTACAACAAGGAATATACTTGAACCATATGGAAAGTATAAAAACCCATGTTCAGGCCCATGAGCATTATAAACAGGAGTACAATTTTTCTCAAAGACCAAGTTTCTGAACCCTGTGCTATTGTCTTTAATACTTGTTTGTGAAACTAAAACTTCATACAATGCAGCGTAGTTCAGGATCCCTACTTTGAGAGCACACTTTCATTTTATAATGACAACATATTGCCCTTCCTTTTTTGAATGTTTATAAAATGTAAAGAAATTAACCGTCCTTTTGATTCCTAGGTTTAACAATCAACCCTATCAGATTTTAAATATATTGAGAATATATAAATAAACAGTTAAATTCCGTTATCTCGAACACAATTATCTGGAATATCGGGGTTTTATCAGTGTGCTTTGTCAGTTCCAACTGTACTTTTCTTTATGGATTTGAACCTCATTATTTTGAATAATCACACATACCGACGTTTAATAATTGGTCCTTACTGTATTCATGATACCAAGATTTGACTGTATAATTTAGTTTTGACGTGGTTTACCTGTAAATGTGGTGTTTATTTCACCAGTCCTGCGTTTCTGTTCTGCGAGGTAAGCATCGATATAATCATTTATGTTGTTCTCATCAAAGTTTTGTCTGTGTTCCTCGACAATTTCACCAACAAAATCAGTCAGAGCTTTGATAACAGGAAGTGCTTTGTTGAAACCTGTAAAACGGGTCAGTTGAGGAAAAAAGAATGCCGGGGCTGAGAGGTTCAAAGCTTTCAGTATTGATTTAAACATGCTCAACAGCTGCTTGAATTTTGCGTCTTCATAGTCGAATCTTTTGCCAAAGAGAAGGGAACATATCACATTGGATATGCTAATTTTCAGCTGTTCTTGGATGTCAAACGGTCGCCCTTCGTATTTCTCAAACTCTTCCATCAAACAGTCCACTTCTTCCATCACTTGGCTTTGGAGGCATCGTCTTCCAAATCCGAATTTCCTCATCGTTATGAGAGCAAATGTCCTCTGTTCCTTCCACCAAGATCCAGACGACCAGGCCAAACCTTCAACAAAGAAACACCCTTTATTATTTTTCATTATATCAGCTCCAATAATCTTGTCAAAAATACTTGTAAGCCGCTTGAATGTAAATGTGTTTATTTAATAAGCTTTAATAACAAGAAATGTTTTCAATCAAGACGTGATAAAAATGTTTTCTAAAACGAGGTGAATTATTGACAAACAAGTTGATGAAACAAGAATTTCAGCAGTCTCGTTTAAAGTCATTATTTCCTAAGTTCTATGGTCGATACAATGACCTTGTCGGCAAATACAATTTATATTATCATTGAGTCAAATGCTGATTGACTTATTTCATACTTATTGTTAGTCTATTATATATACACTGAATTGACGACGGATTTTCCCGTTATTTCCCGATCATGACAAGGAGGACACGGCGGGTGAGACCGCTCGGCAGGGGATGCTCATTCCTCCATTTTGCACCTGATCCCACCTCAGATTTTTTGGAGTTCCATGTTTGCTCTGTTCCAATTTTGTATTGTTTACTGGACTTTTGAGCTTAAATACTGATCGTTATCTCCGTAATTCATTCAAAAAAGTCGGGACCTAATTTTGTTTCTGTATTAAATTTGACTACAAATGTTCTGTCTGCTTGGATACAAAGGGCTCACGGCAGATGTTGCCGGCTATCAGGGACGCTCACTCCTCCTTGCCACCTGATCCTTAGTTTGTATCTATTGTTCGTGACTGCAGGACATGGAATTCAAAGTCAACGTATGTGAAGCCTTAGGCCAGTTAGATAACATCTTACATGTGTGCACATTAAATATTTATTTGATAAGCATACCTGCCGTCTCCAGTCATCTAGTAAACGTGTTAAAAATGATATTAATTCTTATTTACCTTTTCTTTTGGCGAGGACTTCCGACGGAAACACCCTGGGTCTGTCTGAAAACACATCCCCGTGTTTAACCAGAAGTTCCCGGATGTTGTGGAGACCGTGGATAAAAATGACAGGTCTGTGGAAGATCATCAAGGAATAAAAGTCTCCGTAAATCTTCCTGAGTCGCCTGTGATCCTTCACGGCCTCTGAGGGTCGGATGAGTCCGACATTGCCAATGATTGGATAACATGTCGGACCTGGTGGAAGTCCCTTCCGTCGTCCGGTCAGACTCCACAACAGACAGACCAACACACAGACAATGGCTAAAGTCACCCACATAGTGTAGCTAACATGGACGCTATATCAGACAACGTGTAAAGTGAATAACAAATGGCCTTATCAAGTGCCAGGGTCGACAATATTTATTTTCTGAAACGGTTCAGATAATGCCCACAGTTGACCTTGGTCGGCCATATAAATATATAAAATTAATTAACATGCTATATACTGTTCAGAAAATTTTAAATCTTTACACAGGCTGTCTGTTAATATTTGAATAAAGTATGTTTTAATTAAACATAGCCTAATTTTCGCCACATTTCGAAATAGCACTTTTATTTGGATATACGTATTCTGTACTTCTCAAGGCCATTATATACACATCACTCTCGCAGCGCAGAACGAATTTCGCCTGTTTAATAGTTTAGACCTGTATTGCGCAGCGAGAAAATTGAGTGAAAAAAGTTCATCGCTGCATCGCATTTGATTAAAGATATAAAAAAAAGAAACACATAGGTTTGGTCTGCAGGAATCGGTGTAAATTATGTCCAAAATATGGTCGGCTGACCACAGCTGCACAGACCTTGCAAAAGTACGCACCTAGGAAAATCTTATACTTAGTATTTACAAAGTGAAAAATGTCATACAAGAACAGATCTAGTAAATTATATTGAGGAGGAGCTATTTAATAGATCTCTAGAACGTTCTCATAGGAACTTGGGTTTTGATTTATAAATATGTATGTACCGTATTGATATGTAAAAAAAAAAAAAAAAAAAAAAAACTTTATAATAAATCATGCAAGACCCAAGTACCTGCATGTGGACAATCCCTTTTAGAATATTGTTTCTGCATTGAAAGGCTGATATTTGCTCTTAATTATTTTAAATGATTTTTGTGTGCGCATTTTTTCAGAAAAAATAAAGAAAAATGTTTTATTAGCAAGTAAGACACTTTAGAGCTAAAATTTGCTGTTAACATTAATGAATGCATCAATTTATGGAATGCCATGTACGACAGCCAACTGCTTACTGCCAACTGCCACACATATTTGAATAAATTTTATTTTTATATTGATATTTATGTAAATTAAAAAAAAAGCGCGGATCTATAGGACATTTTTCCAAGAGGGTCACTCAGGTAAAAAATTCAACCCAGAAATTTCTTGACAAGAAAAAAATACGTGAAGTCCTTTCCTAAATGTGAAAAATTATTTCGGCCGGGGAGAGGGGTTCTTATGCGTCATACCTTCATGTGTATGACATTTTTCATACCAACTTAACACAAATCCACATTTTCGGTTGGGGAGGGTGGGGGGATAACTTTGCAAATTTCAGAGGGGTGTTCAGGACCCCTCTCTCTAGATCTATGCATGTAAAACATATTTTATTTGTACAATCAAAGAGATATAAATGTTTGATCGGCGTATTCTAAGTGGAGGGTCCAAGGTCAGTTATACCGGTAGTAGTTCGTTTAGTTCATTTAACGTATGACTGTACAAATTTTAAATGCCCCCCCCCCCCCTTCTATGCATGTGAAACATTATGACACACAGAGATATACATCTTTAATTTGAGGAAATTTTTAACTATAGAATATTATGGAAAACGGAAATTTATTTTCAAACATCTTTCTCTGCGAAACGACAAATCTTTTTTATTATTATCCTCCCTTCAAAGGTATTGTTGTCTCCAGGGGAGGGGGGCGTGGGTGGGTGGGTGGGGGCTTCTTTAAAGATTAAAAGCAGAAAATAGTCATTTTATTACCTATTTCAAATAGGAAAAAATTAAAAATGTACTTTATCAACCGCATATATTGAATATTACATATGATAAAACATATTGGTCATTTTATTCAATTCAATATTACCACGGTGACCCCCTTGGAAAAAATGTCCTGGATCCGTGCCTTTTTTCTTTTTTTTTTTTTTGTAAAAATTCATATAAATATCAATAAAAATATATAATTTATTCAAATATGTGTGGCAGTTGGCAGTAAGCAGCTGACAGTTGGCAGTAAGCAGTCAGCAGTTGGCAGTAAGCAGTTAGCTGTCGTATATGGCGCATTCCATATCAATTGAATATCTAATAAAAAGTGTATTTAAAAAAAAAAAGCAATGTTGATGTTTTATTTTTATGTACTAAATAATGATAACCAAATACATACCATCTCCAAAACTTATATAATAATATATTTTTATTTTAATTTAAAAAGCCGTTTGATCCGTTCGACGGTGATTGTTGTTAGGAGTTTAAGGGTCGGGTTCGGAATACCATAAATATTGTGTTTACTTTTGGCGGCCAATTCAGAATCGTCCAACGGTCCTATCAATTTAATCAAAAGAATGTAGCCCTCAGAAAACACAAGATGCCTACACTGGACAAAGACAAAGGAATTGCAGATGCAGTAGAATATTTTGTTAAGGGTAAAGATGTCTTTGTTAGCGTCATATGGTATCAAATTTTAATTTGTAACAATTTTGAAATACCCCTGGACAACTGTCTAGTGTATCAGCTGCTGTATTTAATAATAATATTATGTTACTTAGTAATCTTTTTACAATCGCTACATATAGTTACATAGAACTACCAACAAAGCATTAGTTAGTTACTCAAAGCATTTTTGCTTGATTAATTTATGGTAAAGTTTTTAATGAAAATTTTTCCATCTAATAAAATCAACACCAAAAGTAAACAAAAAAAATTTTGTTTGCATGAAGAAGTTTGCAAGTTATTATCCATAACTCTGTAAACTCTTGGACTGTAAGAATTGTTAAGAATTGTAAGATCCCCTCATACCAGTAATTTAAACATTGTTTGAGGAATGAAGAACCTTCTAAGTTCAAAGGAAGCGTAACTGCCATATATATTTAAAGAAAATGGATATAAAAATTTGTATATTGAGATTTAAATGTACATTTCTAAAAAAGTAAATGCAAATTTATTGTAAAAGTGATCACTCTTAAGTCCTGTGAGACAGATGGAAAATGACATTTATTATTAATTTGAAAGTACTGCCTATATCATGTATATAGAAAATTACAGACAACATTGGATTTATTTGGTAAATTCAACATGCTGCATAACCCATTTATACGGTGTGCTCACAGTAGACATGGTAGATGGAAATGAAAGCTCAGAAGTGTAACACGAAATTTTAAATAATCATCTCTGTTGTGGTAAATATAAATGTGTTCTATATTCAACAGAAGAGAAAATGAAAAGGAGGGGCAATGTACAATTGTCAGAGGCTTTGGAGACGCTGGAGAGGGTTTCAAAAAGTCTAGGCATATCTGCAGACAATATTATCGCACTTTGTGAAGTTGCTGCCAGCGGACGCCATGGTAAAAATATGAACTAAATGATTAATTGTAAATATAAATTGTAAGCTGAAAAGATTGTTATTATTATTCCAGAAGGTCATATTAAAGTTGTTAGCTGATTAGATTGTTTATTTGCAAGAACTTTATTTTCAGGTAATTACTTAAAAGACAGTATTCTAAAAAACAAATCATTCTCTCGTATAATATTATTCTTTAAGGTAATACAGAGCAAATAAACACAATTTATGAAAGTTTTTATGGTTAAGAAAAGTAAGATTGTAATTCCAGCTGATGATATTATTGTATTTTCAGGTGATGATATCAGCTGTAAGCTGATAAGATGCCTGATTCCAGCCAAGGAGTTCCCAGACAGGGCTGTGATGGTGTCTATTTCCTACATTTGTTCCAACATCCCATCCAGCAAAATCCAGGTAGGTGGATCCAAGTTGTGAAATATTTGAAACAAAAATTTAAACCAAATTTTTAAAAAAAATTTATGCCATGAGAAAATCTGTGTCTTGTCTTTTGATCTATGGATATGAACAGGATTTACTGATGTGGAATTAGATTTAAGTGCTATTTCGAGCCATGCTTCTTAGGTTTGAAGACTTTTAATATTACGGTGCTGCATATCCTTGGTCAGAATTTTTGTTGACTTAGATTATAACATTTGTCTTGGGTCTTGCTTATGAGACAGTTAATCTCTGTGTTGTATAATTCTGATCAGGTCCCAGGGTCATATCTAACTATGATGAGCTCACTTTTGATCCCAGTCTCACCTTTTCATTTCGTATTACTTTCCTAAAAGTAAGAACTAATGTCAAGAGTGAGCTTGTTTGTTTTTTTGTCTTCTTGATTTTTGTTGATGATATTACATCTATTTCAGGCCATGCTTTTGAGACTGCTGATTGCAGTATATGACTACATCGACAAAAAAGAGACACTTCAGAAGCTGGGATACCTACTTTTCTGTTTTATTGAAAACTCCATCTTGGTAGGTACATGTACCATGTTGTTTAAAAAAATGAAATTCAAGGACAATTTGAGCCCATTTCTGATGTTGAAGCCCATTTGTGATGTTGATGTATTTTTGCATTATCTTCTTGGAAAAAAATTAGAGATTAACAATTATTTTTACACATAGATTTTTCACCAAGTTTTATTAATTATGGAAATTGATTAACTTGATAAACATTTGGGGTTAACATTACATGACTTTTGTAGACGCCCTATATCTGCCATCTGCTTTACCTGTTAACCAGGAAGGAAGATGTTCGATTGTTCAGAGTTAGAAAGCTGCTAGATCTACAAACCAAACTGGTATTATCAAACTCTTTGATTTTACTCATACAGCAAAACTCGGTTATAACGAAGTCGCTGGGACCTTTGAAATTACTTCGCTATATCCGTAATTCGTTATAACCGTATAAGAAATTCATTAAATTTATATAACTGGGGATTCAAAATGACTTCGCAATATCCGTGAATTCGCAATATCCGTGTTCGTACTAAACGAGTTTTACTGTATACTGTAACAAGATTTTAAAAATTACATGAACTGTGTTCATTACATTTTGGATTTTTAGAAGAGAATGGGAAAAAATTCAGTTTAACAAAGGAAAAAAATTTATGCCTTCAGATTTAAATGGCTCCAGATATGTTGTTTAGCACCTTCAATATCTTTGTTTTATTTCCTATTTTGACAGGGCCCCCAGTCGTACCTCATTGGACTGTTGTCGATTTACAAATTGTACTTTCCAAACCTGGTGTCCATTGTAATTCCGAGTACCAAAAAGGTAGACTACTGGAAATCCTCAACTCTTGTAAAGTTAGACCAGCGAAAATTATTCATTCCAGTTAATGATTGATATTCTTTAGTAGTTGGTTAAATAAGGAATAATTTTGATATAAATTGAACTTCAAAATTTCTGTTTTGTCTAAATGTGTAAATCTCTTTTAGTTATGGAATTTAAATATGTGCGACTATGGTCAATATTAAGCTTTCAGTGGACTGAATTAGAACATTATATTTAAAAACAATTGCTTGGTTTCAATTCTAGTGAATAAGAATAAAGAAATGATACAGGATTAAAGGGGAGGTCAGTCTAGTTAATTGTTTTGTTGCAGCACTTTTTCCCCACCAGGGACAGACAGTGGTGTTCTATTATAAGGGAAGTCCAGGAAGGGAACCAGAATATAGAGACGTCCCACCTTAAGCTGTCGCTGGAGTTGTCAGAGAAACTTAGAGCCGCCGAAACCACAATGCTGCAGGGGATTCCAGTAAGTGGCTCAGAATTTACTATTCTATTGATCAATGAAAACATTTTAATCATTTAACAGATTAATAAGAGTTGTGGCTCTTGGAATTACAAAAACATTTGTGTTTATTGTTGAATATTTACATTTCCAATCAATTTCCCCTATGATTCTTTACAAAAAAAATGCAGAATTTTTTCTCATGAACTACATTAGGTATGCATCACGAACAAGCATGAATATCTACATTGTTACGTCATAATACCGCTCTCGACATCAAAAAGTCAAAAATATAGTGCACACTGTTTTGTTTTAAAAATGACAATTGAACGGCGTAAATTTATGGAAAGTCATCAGAAATATAATTTAAATATAAGAAATGAATTTAATTTTTTGAAGATTCATGAGGTATATTAACTACAACGCTTCACGCCGGCATATTTATCATGAAGCGCAAATGCGCTTCATGAAATATGCCGGCGTGAAGCGTTGTAGTTCATAACCTCATGAATGTTCAAAAAATTAGATTCATTTCTTAATAGAACAAATATTTGAAAAGTTGGAATACTTCAATAGCCACAATGATGAAAAGTTTAAAAACTTTGCATTTAAATTTAGTGAACAGAATAGATATCCCAACCCTCCTTCTTAATTAATAACTACTGTGTACTCTGATTTTGACTTGTATTACTAGCCTGATTTTGACTTGTATTACTAGCCTGATTTTGACTTGTATTACATGTACTAGCCTGATTTTGACTTGTATTACTAGCCTGATTTTGACTTGTATTACAGTCCCTGAAACGTTCTACTTTCCCATTTTTCCGTTCGTTCAGCGTGCGTTCACCGTTCGCTCTTCATTCACAGTATTGCGTTCACCGTTCACCTTGCGCTCGCGTTCACCGTTCACAAAACGTTCACCGTTCGCTCTTCGTTCCGTTTACTTTGCGTTCACCTTGCGTTCACCGTTCACTTATCGTTCAGTCTTTACTGTCATTCGGAACTCCGAAGTGAAAGGACTTATCTTTTTGATGGTAAGGATTTACATGTTTTTTAATTAAATAACTTAGATATCGTATTTGAAGAATAATTATTTCATTGCAAAAATTATCTAAGATATTTATATTTGTATTATTATAACTCGGCTTTTACTTATTTCATGAATTTTCCCTGGAAAAATAATAATTAATACATTAAGTACCTACATGTATGTAGCACGATGATAAAATATTAACTTTAAAAAAGGGCAATGTACCAATGTTTCACGCACGGCATCAATTTGGTGTAATTTTAAAGAAAACAATTTATAAATGGATGTATAATAATTAATCCAAGTCTTTTACAGAACAAGAATACAAAAAAAAAATATTTCTACAGTAACACGTATTTAAACTACATGTAGGTTTGAGAATTATGAACAGTACTGCAAATATTCAGTTAATTAAATATCTTTAGAGATAATTAAATTGATGGTGTGGTTTTAAATTTTAGAAAAGACCAACTGTTTTAAATAGTGTATTATTAGAGAAAGAAAATTCCTTCCTTCACCGTACCTAAACATATTTTTAAAAATATGTTTTTTGCCATTCAGTATAATTAAGACCCCCCCCCCCCCCCCCCCCTGGTGCCTTTTTTTCCGAAATTAAATTCTTATTGAGTTTTTACAGTATAATTTAATTTATATTTAATTTTTATTGTAACACAAGAAAATCAGTCTTAAAACCAACGTCAAACAGTCATTAAACAATAGTGTTTTAGTATAAATTTGTGCCGACAGAAGTATTCTAGATTGGCAGGGAATATGTTTCACATTCAATTTAAAACTTAATCCTTCCAAGTATATATTCGAATTATTTTTTTTCTGCAGGAATGCAAAAATCAGATCTAGAAGTGATAGGGAAAAATATTTAAATTTCTTGGAATACTAAGTGACTCTTTGCCTTCGGCATGTTCGGTGAAATGCGATTTCCACATCCCCACTGTGTCGAATTATTTTGATTGACAGCACAAGCACGCTACTACAAATGTAGCACGGACTTCCTGTGAGCTGTGTGAACTTGAAGATGGAAAATAAAAGCCAATGATTACTGTCAAATGGATTTGTTAATCTAAAAGAAAAAGATTACTTTTATTGCTTGGAATATTTAGGAAAAATAATAAGAATTTTTATTTGATACAATATATATCTGAGAATCGAGGGGGTTATCTCTCTCTCTCTCTTTCTCTCTCTCGTACATTTCTCTGTTCAATAAAAATTATGACAACACATTACTTATTTAGTTTTGAAAATTTAATCTACGCATGTATTACAAATAATTTGAATGCCTCTTTCCAACATCTTGACCGAGTATAATCACGGCCGGGAAATGTCTACAGATACATGAAGAAGTTAGCTAAAATAATCGTCATAAAAGAATATAAAGGCACATACATATAGAATATTTTGCAGTAGAATTTAAATAAAACGAGAATTTTTATGCAATACGATAACAGTCAATGTCAACAGATAATTGTAAATTTTTTAAAAAAATCCGTTATTTTACTCAGAATCGCTGTGGCACAGAAATACATGTACGGTTGTTTCAACCCCGTACATTGTAATTAATTCATTCTATAAGTAGTAGTTTTATCTTCAGAAGTCCACATTATTTTATTAGTGAAAAGAATAAGCATAATTATTTACTATATTAGTAGATTAATTTAATTTTTAACTACACGCGGTAACAAATACACGTTTGACGGCGATTAAATTCATGTTATTAAAATATCGATTTCAACATAGGTATGTGCAGAAAAAACGTTTTTATTTATTTATTGATTAATCAATTAATTTATTAATTAATTAATTAATTTATTTATTTATCTATTGTTTATCTCAGTAGTAGTTTCATCTTCTAAATGCCACGTTATTTTATTAGTTAAAAGAATTAGTATAATTATTTACTATATAAAATTAATTTATTTTTTAACTACACACTGTAACAAATACACGTTTGACGGCGATTAAAATCATGTTATTAAAATATCGATTTAAACATACGTATGTGCAGAATTTTATTTTTATTATTTATTTATTTATTTATTTATTTATTTATCTATCTATTTATTTCTCTTTTGTTTTTCTTTTGTTTTATTTAATATTTATTGATGACATTTGAATTATAGAATAAAAGAATAATTTCAATGCAAGGAAAAGACCAAAGGCATTCCGAATAAATCGTTCATCTTGCGTTCACCGTTCACTTTGCACTCGCGTTCGCGCTCCTTTCACAATCCGTTCGCGTACTGCGTTCACTCACCGTTCACTGTTCACACATCGTTCACCAAGTTGCGTTCACCGTTCCCACATCGTTCACTCACCGTCCGCTCTGCGTTCGTTCACCGTTCGTTCACCGTTCAGGTGGGAAAGTAGAACGTTTCAGGGACTGTACTAGCCTGATTTTGACTTTCTATTTTTAGCCTGCCAAGAGGAGGAAGATGGAGCCTATCCCAGTGGTCCACTCCAGCCGGTCTAACCTGACGGTGAAGATGTCCAGCCGCCTGATTGCCATGCTGGAGGAAAAACCTATTCCTTTTGTACAGATACCCGATATAGACACACTACTGAGGAACCCAGATAAAGTAGAGGTATGATAAACTGTATAAACATTGAAGAGGTCATTTGATTAGTGTGTACTTATTTTATATTTAGGTGTACAAAATTTTGCAAAAAATTAGATCATAGAAACAAAAATCTCAAAAATTGAACTCTGCAATCTGAATTGAATCTGCAAACAGATTATCCAAACTCCCTTATTACCCTATGCAACTTAAAATACAGCTGAACTTTGGTATCTCAAGCACTGATATCTTGAATGCCGTGGATATATTGGAGTCAAAAGTCAACTACTGATACCTGGAATATTTTACTCTGAATATCAAGAATACTCTTATTTCGAAGTTTTTTTCTCGGTCCCTTTGAGATCAGGATAATATGCTTTGATTGTATGTTCACGGTTAGAATAGTAGAACAAAGGTAAGTCTTAGTGTCTAAATAGAATCAGAAATTGTTGTAATTTCAGTTACCGAGCCAGATGGGTGTGGCATTGAGGAGTCGGAAACTTCAGTGTTTTATGATATAATATTGTAATTTCAGTTACCGAGCCAGATGGGTGCAGCTTTGAGGAGTCCGTTACTCCAGTGTTTTATGTCGTACAGTGCTGACCCGTTGATGACCTGCCGATTTTCTTACTGGCTCCAGGACACTCTCTGTGATGGTAGGCATCATACTCACAGAATGTAACATGACTCTTCTAGCAAATAAATTTCAAATGCAAAATGAGTCTGTGCATTTAAGAGAGAATCAAATATGACTCCCATCAAATTAAATCTACATAATATAGTGATCATTTTTGAGGAGATGTTTGAAAACTGAATTTTTTGTCTTTGTAGAACTCCTGGATAGTACAGTTACCCCCTCTTGTTTCCCGAGAATCGAGTCCATACTGGAGAAACTCATACAGTTCACAGAGTTCATTCAGGTTTTTCCATTTGTCTGCCTTTTGGGTTTAAAAATAAAGACGTAAACTGAAAACATTTTGAGATAATCCTGTAACATTTTACTGTCGTGTGTTTGTTTTACAGGAAGGCATACCGGCGGTGGATCAGATTTTATTCCGTTATCTTCAGGTCTGGAATGGAATGGACTTCAGACAACACATGTTCAGACTCATTACCAGATGTAGACTCTACCCGTTCTCATGTAAATTAACTTTGTTTGTGTGTGTGTATGTATGTTAATTTGTTTGTTTTAATTATTATCATACCTAAAGCATTACATTTTACAATACACATTCTTTAATAATCTAAGAAAATAAACATACTTTTTGTATATATCTCTGCTAAGAATTAACATTTCAACAAAAAATAAAAGTTATCTCATTGAAGGATGATATATCATAGAACTATTTATGGTATTTATTTTAGTGTTAAATGAGAACGTTTTGGACCCATTGAGGAAACTGTACGTCAGAACTTCTGTTTTTATTAAGGTATGTTAACACTTTCATTATTAGTATCATAAGTGGCACGTGTGGCACAGAGCCACAGAGTATGGAGTTGATTCCTATGTTGCGGGTTCCAATCCCACTATCAAACGTGAAGAACGGTCCTTTGGGTGTGATCATATAAACCGAGGTCCGTTTTCTCAGTAGTAGCTGCTGCAAAAAAGATCCCTCACTGCAAAATGGCCGTAAGTGCAGAGTAATGGGGGAGTATATGTCAAAATTTGCAGCTTTCCACGGGTAAATGGTGGTGTCTCCGTATGAGTGAAAAATTCTTGCTAGGGATGTTAAACAAACAAGTTTCATAAACAGAGCTCCAGATAAGGTGCAAATTTGCAGAAATATGCATTGAAATTTTCAAAATATGCATATTAAAGCAGAGCGTACAGGTACGCTTTAGTATTCGCAGATAAGCATTACACCACGAAAGTACTGCGTACAATTGGTTGAATAATACAAGACTTAGCTAATGATATGAACTGAGGTGAACTCAGTGTTTGATTTTTCTCAAAATGAAATATGAAAAATTTCATAATTTGTGTCCGGTCCATATCTTTTTTACAGATAAATTTGGTAGGATCTTATTTCACACAAAGATAGCCCACGACAATAGGGTGTGTCATGACCTTGACCCAAGGTCATTTGGGGAAGTTCAAGGTCATTGGAAGTAAAATTCATAATTTGTGTCCGGTCCATATCTTTCTTATGGATAAACTTAGTAGGTTCTCATTCCACACAAAGATTGCCCATGACCCAAGAGTTTGTCATGACCTTGACCCAAGGTCATTTGGGGAAGTTCAAGGTCACTTGAAGAAAAATTTCATAAAATCGTGTCTGGTCAATATCTTTCTTATGGATAAACTTGGTAGGTTCCCATTTCACACAAAGATTGCCCATGACCCAAGGGTGTGTCATGACCTTGACCCAAGGTCATTTGGGGAAGTTCAAGGTCACTGGAAGAAAAATTTCATAATGCATGTGTGATACATATCTTTATTATGGAAAAACTTACTTCTGAAAAACGCAACGGGGGGTATTTTGTCCCGTTTGGACAGTTCTAGTTTGAAACTCCCCCTCCCCCCTCCACTTTGAAAAATTTGCTACAGGCCTGTAACAAGCTTTTCAGTTTGCTGTAGTTCATATGTTGTGTGTAAAAGGATTATCAAAAAGTAAGTGGACTAGCGCCATAAAATGAAAACTGCTTTAGGTACATCAATGATTTTTTAAAATATTTAGTTAGCATCATCTTTTCTACTTATAGAATAAATTACAAATCAAAAGTTCTATTTTTTATCAAATCAGAAATTTTTTTGTCCAGGCTGCGCAACCCAAACATGATGTCATTATTTTTTTTCAACTTGAGTTGAACAGAAAAACTCTTTTGATCTTGTTGATATGAGCATTTGTCTTCTAAAAATCATGTTAATTCTGTCATGTGATGGAACACATTTCTTCCGTTAAATGTTCATTTTTTACTTCATCCTGTATCATGATTCATAAAATTTTATTTTACTTTCATATGGAAGGAGGAGGAGTTTCTTTTTACAACATTCTATAAAGTTTAGTCCCTGAAAAAAAATGCTATAGACCTAGGAAATGTTTTAACTGAATACACAGAAATGAAATGCATACAGAGTACTTGCTTTTTAATGCCAAAAGATTCAGAGATATGAGAGATGCACAGATTTTAGTCAAGGTGTTGATTAAAAGTCAATCACGTCAAACTGTGACATTAATCGTGTTGTAGACATTAAACTCTAAGAACCAAAATATGCTGGCATAATCAAACGAAGATCTTTCTGTATGTACAAATCCATTTGCAATATTATATGCATTGAGAGCAGCCGTTAATGACAATGTAAATATTAGACTTTACAGTCCTTAAATAAACAGGACAGATTCAAGTTCTTACTCAACTCCAAGGAATCTCATAAGGATAAGTGTATGAGGTAGAGGTAGTAACATTGGAAAACATTGATGTTGTCGGACGTTGTGAAACTTATTGGCTACAGTGCCAGGTGATCATATAATGTCGTTTTTACATAATAATAAAATGGCAAATATATCAAGATGAAATTTTTAATACTTCTTAAACTTTTATTGTTTTATATTCCTTAAGATTTTGTAATCAACGACTACATAGTATTAATTTTATTGCATCAGTCCACAATTTTTTCTGATAACCCCTTGTACTCCATTTAAGTAAAAAAAAAATTATATGTAGTATGAAGAATATGAATGTCTATATATTAAAACAAAATAAAAACTTCGTGATAAAGCCACTACATGCATGTATTACGTTTGTATATACTGTAGACATACTTTTTTCCACGGGGTCATAATTCCGCAGAATCTTTATTTCTGTTTAATTCGCAGATAGAAAATTATGCGGATTTCCTAGACTGTCACTATATGCCTTACATTTATATTAAGAATGCGTGGACAGTTTTCCGCGGAGAATTTGTGGCCGTGTGTGTACATAGTGTAAATTAATACCACGCGGAAAAAAGTACTTCAGCAGTATGTACATGCATTTTGTTTCCTAGAAGGTGTATTTTATCAAAACAAAAAAAGGAAATTAATCAATAGCCTTCATTATATGTCATTTTAGGATGTTTATGACTCTTTTTAGTTGATTATCTACAGCTTGAGTATCTCTGATGTTTTTTCATTATATACTTCTTTATTATAATTACCATAAATAAGTCATTGACACCAAAAAATATAGGTTTTGCATGAATGAAAGCATTTGAAAGGTTTTTATGTGTTAGAGTGAAAATCAATTTTTAGGTCAAGTACACAGCATTCAGGTTTTGGTCAAATGTCGTTCAATTTAGGTAAATAAAAGAGTTGGATTTTTGAATGTGGGTGATATGAATGGATAAAAAAAAAACTCGGACAAGTCTCTCTGAGTCAGTGTCACACTTAGTCTTTATCATGAATTTATAATTATTATTAGGCCATAACAAAAATATTCCTAAATTCTCATCCCCGCTTGCCCCTAATTTTTTTCCCCCGCCTCAATTTTTAGGTCACCGCGTCACTCAGGTGACCTATTGCTATCCCTTTTCGTCCGTTGTGCGTCGTGTGTTAACATTTAAACATTTTCAGCTTCTTCTCTGAAACCACTAAAGCAATTTCAACCAAATTTGGTATACAGCATCCATGGGTGAGGAGGAACATAAATTGTGAATTTCATGGTCCCTGCCCCCCTTGGGCCTGAGGGGCCAAAACCACTAAAATTAATGAAATCTTTAAAAATCTCTTCTTTACTCCTGGACATCAAGCAGGCAAACTGTTAGCATGAATGTAATGAGCATTGAGTCTTCTACCAAAATTGTGAAATTCATGGCCCCAGGGTCAGGGGTTCTAGTCTTAGGGTGCGGCTATATAGATTATATAGTGAAAATGCATTATTTCTTTGAAAATCTTCTTCTCTGCTCCTGGGTTTTAAATGAACTAACTAAGTACATAGTTATGATGAGCAAAAGTGCCTCTTCCAAAGTTGTGAATTTTATGGCCTCAGGGTCAGAGTTCTGGTGTTAGGGCAGGGCTCTATTGATTATATAGTGAAAATGCATTAACTCTTTGAAATCTTCTCTGCTTCTGGGTATTAAATAAACTAACTACCGTAAATCTGGAAATTTTTACTGTAGATAAATTTTTAGCAAATTTGCGCGTACATTGCATTCGCAAAAATATTTTTCTTAAAAATAAATCAACATGTGAAGAATTTTTTTCTGAGAACGCGTGTCGTTTTTTAACTCAGTGAATAGGCGTCGGTAAGCACTGGTTATTTTTAAAAGAAACCTGTTTACACTAGTCTACTATATAACTACAAGTTAATTACCCGTGCGTGTAAATTGCCCTCATTATATGCAATATCGTCCAATTATTTGACAAGCACTGAGGCGGTAAGTCCCTTTTTAATTATTTTCATCAATTAATTTGCCAATAAAGAGAGAACTGTCATTTTATCTAACTGTGTATCAACACGGGCGATAACTCAAACTCAGTGCATTTACTAGGGAGTTCCAAATGTAAACGCGGCGTGTAAATTTTAGGTGAGAAAAAAAACCAAACGTTGAGAAAATTAGTTATATTTTTTCTTCATTTGCATTATAATTTAGGTTAAAAGGCATACACAACCTTTAAAATGTTTGTTATAATTGATTAAGAAATTATTTTCAGTGCAAATCCCGGAGCGATTTTGCAATTTCTTTCCGCGTTGCGAGTATATTGGTGGTATTCAAACTGGGCATATTATTTGAAAAATAACCTGATATGAAAATCTTCAGTGATTTTTACTTTTAGCACCAGTGACAATTCGTAAAAATTTGAAGCGTAAAAATTAATCCACAGCTTTTTGACCCAAACTCCCAAAAATAAATCGACGTAAAAATTTCCAGATTTACGGTATGCACATAGTTATGATGAGCAAGAATGTCTCTTCCAAAATTGTGAATTTTATGGCCCCAGGGTCAGGGGTTCTGGTGTAAGGGCGGGGCTCTATTGACTATATAGTGAAAATGCATTAATTCTTTAAAAATATTCTTCTGTGCTCCTGGGTATTAATTAAACTAAGTACATAGTTATGATGAGCAAGGGTGCCTCATCCAAAATTGTGAAATTTATGGCCCCTTGGGATCAGGGGTTCTGGTGTTAGGGTTAGGGCGGGGCTATATTGATTATATAGTGAAAATGCATTATTTTTTTCAAAATCGTCTTCTCTGCTCCTTGGTATTAAATTAACTAACTTAGTATAAAGTTATAATGCCTAAACCAAATTGGTGAATTTCATAGTCCCTGTGTCGGGGGGGGGGGGGTCTCTTTTGTTTATATAGTGAAAATACATTAATTCTTTGACAATCTTTTCCTTTGCTCCTGGGTGTTATGCTAATGATCCAAGTATATTTATTTAGGATGAAGAAAGGTGCATCTAGCAAAATGGTTAATTTCATATCCCTGGGTCAAGTATGGGGGAGGGTTACATAGTCTGAAAATAAATGCTTTGAAATCTGCTCCTAGGTATTAATCAACCATTTATGATTAAGTAAAATTAGGATAAAATTTCCAAAATTTGGAAATATGTAGCTCCAGGGTCAGTGGTTCCTTTGGGGTGTGGTGCACAACTGGTTACATAGTGGAAGTGCATTTTCTCTTTTTTACTCTGATCTATCTCTAGGTATTAAGTAAATAGAGTAAGCATGCTAAGTTTATAATTATGATAAGCAATGGTGCCTCTTTCAGAATTGTGAATTTCATGGCCTCTGGTTTAAAACAGAACCAAATTCGATTGTTGGAAAGTTGTTACATGATACTCGGGTGACCTATAAGGCCCGTGGGCCTCTTGTTTAAATTTCTGTTTTTCTTTATCTTAATTTTGATCGAGTTCGGTATTCAACTACCATTCAACTTTAAGATGGTAATTGCTGTAATACATGTATATATTAAACAAGGGTCATTGGTTGTGATAGATTGGTGATGATAAGAAGTAAGAGAAAATGGACCTTTACTATGACTTTTATTTTGGTATTAGATAAATCTGCACTGATTGACCAGGTCAATAAAAAATCTGCGAAATGGAGAAAAAATATATAATAAAAGCCAACCCGCCTGCCTTGAATTTTCAAAAAATTTGGATGAGAATCTAGGATTTTTTTTTATTATGGCCTTACATAAACTTTGTTTTAATGATTACTTTATGTCTGAGTATAATTTTTATACAGTGCCAGATAACTATGTGTTTGACACAGCTGCTGCGTAATTACGTAGTGGTGGAAATACACAGATACAATCAGAAATATCCCGATTCAAAGCCTAGGTGAGCAGTGCAGTTCTATTCAGTACATTTTAAACGCTGATAATATCATTGAAGTCTTTTTATGTGAAGGTTCAGTCAATTTTGCTGAGACTAGAATTATTTAAATTGTTATTTTATGTAAGCAACACATTTTCTTTAAGACAAATGCAAAAATTCCTTAAAATGATAGTAAAATTCATCATGTTTATTGGAGATGAAAGTTGTATTATCATATTCTTGTTTGTATTGATTTTATTTGGACAGCGTGTCCATCTTTGAAGATGACATAGGACCATTTGAGCCACTGTCCACAGTTCAGGGACTTATTCAGTTTGTAGACAGACTTAACTGTGCCGGCCTGACACTGGAAAACAACCATAATCTTCTGCTTCATTTCACCCTCACCTTCAGCGAAATGGTATGTCTGTCTGTCTATCTGTGGCAATTAGGGACTTGTAATTGGTTTACACACATCATAATTTAATCTGATTTCTAGCTCCCCTGAGTTGCAACCTCGACCATTATTCCGATCATCTGTTGTCCATCATATGCCTATATCCTTAGTTGTCAATCTGTCTGTAAATTTCTAATGTTTTGAACATGTAAAAAAAAATTAAATTAAAGTAAAAAAAAAGGGGGGGGGCTCCCATTCTAACAACACGGCTCGAAGAAATGAAACTTATGTGTTGAAATCAAAGCACCTGGGGTAAGGTCTTGCCTCAAAGTAATCAAACTTATCATTGAATTTACATATAATGGGAAAAAATTTCCTCAAGAGCAGCTAAAACTTGGAAGGATATGAGGTTTTGTAGATTGAAAATTTTTCAAATCCTACCCCGGGTCATTGGGTCCAGACATAATAGGGAAACTATTTATTTATTCAATTAGAGGAATATAACATAGGGTTACTCAGGTGAGTGATGTAGCCTCTTAGCTTCTTATTATATTATGATATCAATTGTTGCAATACTGTGATATTGTTTTGATATTTTACCAGGTATCCACATTGTATACCCGCTATGATCTACCATGTGTATATTTGCCTAGCCGGCACATTATCAGAGCCTTTCTGACTGACAATGCAATGGGACCCGCTAGACTATGTGGCATTATTAATAGGTAAAACAAATATTGTCGTAAACCATTAAGAAACTCTGTGGCTTGGTTGAAGAACAAATGAGTCCATAGTGGAACGTGTTGTCCATCCATATTTTATTCAAATGTGTAGCTCTTACAGATCCCCCCTTCCATTTCACAGTGATTGGGATAAGCTAGGGAGTAAATGTGACAATGGCGCACTCCAAATCAGTGTAAATGGGACATTTCAAAATTCAATGCGCCAAACAGAATTTTTAATGGGACATTTCCTAGTTTCAAACTTGCAATTGATAAGTTGCTGTTAGAATTTCAGTTGACTTTACTTAATTGAAATTGTCAAATTATTGAATGACGATATTAAAAGATACAAAATTAGTTATATTTAAATTCACTAGTGTCAGAAAATAAATAAACACTGCAATTTAACTTCAATTCTTTATTTTTTGTCTCCGATGTTTGACATCTTTAAAATGATTTAAAGCCTGGTTAAGATCTATACTGCTTCCCTCCAATTCATGTTAAATGTTTTTCCTCCGAGACTACATCATCAGCCTTACCGTCAGATTCATCTCCATTCGTTCTGTCAGCATGTTATACTTCCGTCGAAGTTCCGAGTCATTTACTACGGATTTACTTGAATTCTGTTTGTTAGGATTGTTAAAATTGAGAAAAGTCTGCCCTTTACCAGTATGAGGTATTTTCTAAGGTGGCATGCTGCACTCCTGACACCATTTTATTTCGTGCGTGTTAGCCAATCAGAAAACACGTAACTGTTTCATTAGATACTAGGGAAAAGAAAGTCATGAGAACGCTGTAACTGAACGACATTAAATACTATTTTTTCAAGCGTAAATTGACAGCGATTGTTGTGGGAAAGTACAAGCGCTTGGGGGAAATCTCAAAGTTTAAAAGTATGTAGTGCATGATTATATATGTGCCACGATGGCGCAGCGTTTTTAATTTTAATGTGACATTTTAAAATTTAATGCGACTATGGCGCAGGGTGCGTGCTTATCCCAATCACTGATTTCAATGATTTTCTATTTACAAGTTCTTATGTTTTCAATTGTTATTGATATTTGCCTTGAAATTTGTTAACGGAAGCTATGAAGGGTATAAACTTATGGGAGGACTATCTTCTTGCCAGCCAATCAGAGAAAGGTATTCCAGAACCAGTCTTAGATGACTTCAACCTTGAACCTTGAACTTTGACATTGAAATTTTTGAGTAGATTATGATAAACTGATGTAGAAAGCCTATTCCTGACTATATGTTTTATAATATTATAACCTCACACAACAGAAAATAAGGATAAGTCGGGATATCTCTATGTTGACTGCTGACCTATAAGATAGTCTACTGACCTCAAAGATTGATTGCTGTTAGTTTGTTGAAGACCTTTTATGAGTACTACTGTCAATCTTTGTATACAGATGAATTGAGTTCAATTTTTTAATGTCGTGTTGAACTGTCACCTTTGAACGATATAACCATTGGGATATATATGAGGTATTTGTCTTACTCTTTGTTGATTAGTAGGGTTTAACAAGTACACACTCATATGGCAGGAAACAATGTGGCCAAGATGAGTCTTGTAGCTCATTGGCTTCCAGCTATTTACATAATTATGTACATGGATCTTTTTTTGTCTAAAATCTTCCATGATTTTAAGATACTGTACAGCAAGAGAAAAGAGATACATGTATTTTTCCTATTTTTGTAATCTTCAATGTATATACAAATCTTAACTCAAATAAAAAAGAAATGTTTACATAATTGTTCTGACCTTTCTGTCCAACAGATATAAGGAGAACTGCCAGAAACTTAAGAATGACCTGAAGGGGACGGAGAGTGAGGCTGTTAGACTGCGGCTGAAGGAGACGGTCCACAGCCTGAACATCGTGATCATGGACCTCTGTGACACGCTGTGGAGGAGAAAGGCCTTCACCCACGGCCGAACTGACTCGTACTTCAACTTCGACTCCACACTCCTGGATGGGGGCTCAAACGACGGACTCTCCTTGTATCTCCACCAAGCTTTTCTTCCCTTCTCTCTCCTCTTTCTGAAAGAGGTAAGCGGCAAAATGTGTACAATCTTCTTTTATTTTTTTTTTTGAGAATTACATATGAGAGACTTCAGTTTTGAAATGTATCGAGGTGAATTATGCTTTAAAATACATCTGAGATTTTTTATTATCCCGAGAAAAAATTTGTTTCATGCATTTTTAATATTTCAGACACAGCCAAAGGAGCACATTGGACACCCACGGGGAATTCAGGTAAGTTAATTCACAAACTTTACAGAAGGTACACTGGCGCAGGGTGGATAAATCATCCTAAATTTATTGTGGTATTTATTGAAAAGTGATATTCTTGTGACTAAGTTCTTGGTGTTAAAGATTGATATAATTCTAGCATTTCATAAGGTATACATATAAATAATTTTTGCTCAAATCTTACTTTAAAGACATGCCAGGGGTTTGGTAGTCTTTTAATGGGAGCATTTTTTAGAATGAAAAACTAGAAAATTTTTAAAATACATTTACACTCATGAAGATTGAATTATATTTTCAATTTAGTGCAGTAGATGTCTTTGTATTATTCATTAACATACAGAAGTTGTATCAAAATATTTATTTCTGAGAACAACAAACTGAGGTTTTTTGTACTGTAGTACAACTTCCTATTTGATAAAACATCATCAGAACATAATTTTTAGCTCACCTGAGCCGAAGGCTCAAGTGAGCTTTTCTGATCAAAATTTGTCCGTCGTTGTCGTCGTCGTTGTTGTCGTAAACTTTTCACATTTTCATCTTCTTCTCAAGAAGCACTGGGCCGATTTCAACCAAACTTGGCACAAAGTATCCTTGGGTGAAGGGGATTCAAGTTTATTCAAATGAAGGGCCAGGCCCTTTTCCAAGGGGAGATAATCATAAATTTGTTAAAAATTAATGGCATTTTAAAAAAATCTTCTCCAGAACCGATGGGCCAGGAAAAATGAAACTCATGTGAAAGCATCCTCAGGAAGTGTAGATTCAAGTTTGTTCAAATCATGACCCCCGGGGCAAGGGTGGGGCCAAAATAGCTGACCCTTGTTTTACATAGGAATATATAGGAAAATTTTTTTAAAATCTTCTTCTCAAGAACCACTAGGACAGGAAAGATGAAACTCATGTGGAATCATCCTCAGGTAGTGTAGATTCAAGTTTGTTCAAATCATGACCCCCGGGGCAAGGGTGGGGCCAAAATGGCCGACCCAAGTTTTACATAGGAATATATAGGAAAAATCTTTAAAAATCTTCTTCTCCAGAACCACTGGGCCAGGAAAGATGAAACTCATGTGGAATCATCCTCAGGTAGTGTAGATTCAAGTTTGTTCAAATCATGACCCCTGGGGCAAGGGTGGGGCCAAAATGGCCGACCCAAATTTTACATAGGAATATAATATAGGAAAAATCTTTAAAAATCTTCTTCTCCAGAACCACTGGGCCAGGAAAGATGAAACTCATGTGGAATCATCCTCAGGTAGTGTAGATTCAAGTTTGTTCAAATCATGGCCCCCGGGGCAAGGGTGGGGCCAAAATAGCTGACCCTTGTTTTACATAGGAATATATAGGAAAAATCTTTAAAAATCTTCTTCTCCAGAACCACTGGTCCAGGAAAGATGAAACTCATGTGGAATCATCCTCAGGTAGTGTAGATTCAAGTTTGTTCAAATCATGACCCCCGATGCAAGGGTGGGGCCAAAATGGCCGACCCAAGTTTTAAATAGGAATATATAGGAAATATCTTTAAAAATCCTTCTGAAGATCCACTGGGCCAGGAAAGATGAAACTCAAGTGGAATCATCCTCAGGTAGTGTAGATTCAAGTTTGTTCAAATCATGACCCCTGGGGCAAGGGTGGGGCCAAAATGGCCAACCCAAGTTTTACATAGGGATATATAGGGAAACCTTTTAAAATCTTCTTTTCAAGTACTTCAAAGCTATGATTAGTGATCTTTTTATGGAATCATCCTCAGGTAGTGTAGATTCTAGTTTGTACAAATGATGAATGCCTGGAGGGGGGGGGGGGGGGTAAATTCAAGCCCGATGTGCTCAGGTGAGCGATGTGGCCCCTGGGCCTCTTGTTTTATTTATTTCCTGACTAGAATGATTTAAGGTTGATCAATACTCTGATAAGAGAGATAACTCTTAATCACAGTAATGTCTATTAATACTTTATAACTTTGTCAATTTGAAGTGTCTTTTCAGACCAATATTGCTTTCAAGTTATAATTGTTTGAATTTTTGTCCCCCGCTTTCGCGAAAGCGAGGGGACATTAAATCTCATTCGTCTGTCTGTCAGTCTGTCCGTCACAAAAACTTTAACCTTGCCCATAACTTTTGATTTAGTGGAGCAATGATTTTCATATCTCACATGTGTAGTCCTTGTGTGTGGACCTTTCTTTGGGTACCACCAAATTTGACCTTTTGACCTTGACCTTGGAGTTTGACCCATTTTAACACAAAATTTCCAAACTTTTACTTTGGCCACAACTTTTGAATGGTAAGTAAAAGGACGTTCGTATTTCACATATGTTTTTCCTGTGACAAGACCTTTCATTGGATGCCAAGATCTTTGACCTTTTGACCTTGACCTTGGAGATTTATGTACTTATGAAAAAAACTTTAACCTTAACCATAACTTTTGAATGGTTAGGGCTAGGGCTTTTGTACTTCACATATGTAATTCTTTGTGGCAAGACCTTTCATTGGATGCCAACAACTTTGACCTTTGACCTTGACATTGGAGAATTATGTACTTATGAAAAACTTTAACCTTGACCAAAACTTTTGAACAGTAAGGGATAGGGCTTTCGTACTTCACATATGCAATCCTTGTTAATAGACCTTTCATTGGATACCAAGAACTTTTACCCTTTGACCTTGGAGTTTGAACTACTTTTTAAAAACTTCAACCTTGGTCACAACTTTTGAACGGTAGATACTAGGACTTCATATTTCATATATTTATTCTTTGTACTAAGACCTTTCATTAGATATCAACAACTTTGACCTTAACCTTGGAGATTGACGTACTTATGAAAAAGTTTAACCTTGAACATAACTTTTAAACAGTAAGGGCTAGGGCTTTCATACTTCACATATGT
Organism: Saccostrea cuccullata; assembly: GCF_032062105.1. Lineage (NCBI taxonomy): Eukaryota > Metazoa > Mollusca > Bivalvia > Ostreida > Ostreidae > Saccostrea > Saccostrea cuccullata. The sequence goes on along the minus strand of NW_026918894.1, from coordinate 86,919 downwards.
AATCCTTGTTAAAAGACCTTTTATTTGATACCAAGAACTTTTACCCTTTGACCTTGACCTTGGAGTTTAAACTACTTTTTCAAAATTTTAACCTTGGTTATAACTTTTGAACGGTAGATAATAGGATTTTCATATTTTACATATTTATTCTTTGTAGCAAGACCTTTCATTGGATACCAACAACTTTGACCTTTTGACATTGACCTTGGAGATTTATGTACTTATGAAAAAGTTTAACCTTGACCATTACTTTTGAACGGTAAGGGCTAGGGCTTTTGTACTTTACGTATGTAATCCTTGTAAAAAAACTTTTCATTGGATACCAAGAACTTTTACCTTTTGACCTTAACTTTTGAGTTTGAACTACTTTTCAAAAACTTTAACCTTGGTCACAACTTTTGAATGGTAGATACTAGGACTTTCATATTTCACACATGTATTTTTTGTGGCAAGACCTTTCATTGAATACCAACATCTTTGACCTTTTGATCTTGACCTTGGAGATTTACATACTAATGAAAAAGTTTAACCTTGAACATAACTTTTGAACGGCAAGGGCTAGGGCTTTTATACTTCACATATGTATTCCTTGTGAGAAGACTTTTTATTGGATACCAAGAAGTTAAACCCTTTGTCCTTGACTTTGTATTTGACCTACTTTAAAAAAACTTTACCCTTTGCCACATCTTTTGAACGGTTAGGGTTAGGGTTTTCATCCTTCACATATGTAAACTTGTGACAGGACTTAAGAAACCAACAACTCAGACCCTTTCACCTTGGGGTTATATGTCATAAAAATGACATCTCACCAACAAAGACACCGAAAGCGGGGAACCACAATTCTTTGAATTTGCTTGTACTTAACAAACTCTTACATGTTATTTTATCAATTATTTTCACAGAAATATTGCCCTTTCAGTTTGAAAAAAAAAAGAAACCAAAAATAAAACTCCTGTCCTTTTTATTTTTCACTAAAAACAAATAAACAACTGCAATTCTTGAGCACATTCTTTAAAAAATTGCTCATTCAACTAAGATGGAAGTGTTGTTTTTTTTTTTTTTGTAGGAGGTCCGCGACACATTTATGGAATTTTTACAAAGAGAGAACATCAGCGAAGTCAAGGAATTTATAACAAACACAATAACCAGATATAGACTGTCTACTACTACCGTTACCTGACGATAGAAAGGTCCGCTCCGAAAACTGAGGAGGATGTTTTATCTTTCACTGAACTACTAAATTGACAGGAAGTGAATTCAATTTAAAGATTTGAATCAAGTGAATGATTAAATATATGAATAGGAAAAAAGAGGGGGTAATATTGTTGTTCTGTCTTGAGGTTTGGAGTTAGATTTCAATACATAGTTCTCTGTCTTACATATTGTACCCTTAATAGTAAAGACAAAGTAAACTTACTTATAATGTACACTTTAAAGTATAATGGGCAGAGTCTTCTTTTAGTTTATTTTAAAGTATACAGTGAACTTGTCTAATCCTGGGGTTATCTAATCCATAATTTTGCCAAATTGGATATAAAGATGAAGTCATTTTCAGCTAATTCCTTTGTTTATAATGCTGTCTAATGTGGCCAATGTTTTTTTTATAACCAATGCGTTATGGATTAGGCAAGTTTTCTGTTATAATTTACGTTATCTGTTGAAGATATGGAGTGCAATAAAAATATAAAAGAAGAAAATTCTTTTTTTTTTTATGTTGTATTTCTTAATCTCTTTCCACTCTTTTGACATTTTTTAATATCTTGACTTAAAATAACTTAAAATTACTATAGATAACATACTAGTAAATATTATAAAGGAACACAGTTCTCTGAAAATAGATATTATCTAAAAATGTTTATACAAGGGTCTTATTAATACAATCTTGATCTAGCTATAGAAAATTTAAAAGGATACATATGCAGTAAACAGGAAGAAAAAGAATAGGACCGATATGTTAGATCAAAGTTCGTAAATTAACAAGGGTGTCTTGATCAGTGCCCTTTTCACAGATTTTAATTGTTTGTACTATTTGTTCTTTTAAAGACCCATCTTTTCCCTTTTTTAATCTTTTTCTTCATGGTCGTTTTCCGTGGCTGAAAAATTGCCGACTCGGCGTTAAACAATATTCAATCAGTCAATCAATCATGGTCATTTTGTATGAAGATAGTAGTTCCAAAGTATTGTGTGAAATACTTTTAAAATATTCTAAACAAAGGTTTCTTCCAAATTTCTTGTTTATACATGTAGATACGTTATAATGAAATACAGAAATCACCATATTAATTTTTTTTTACATGAAGAACCTATCATTCCCTTGTTGAACATACTAGAAAATGTCACCCTATAGGTATATGGGGGTTCAGGGAAATATAATTTTTAATGTTTAATATATTTAAAGATATTAAACAAAGCCAAGCGGGACACTCCGTCGTAGAAGAGTACATATATATGATTAAGGTAGCGCTCGAACACGATCCGATACAAATGACCTCACTTCCGTTACGCGCACCAGGATAGACGCTACGCACACAAACACACGCCTTTCTTTATCCCCTTCAACTGTGTTCCAATGGGATAATTATATTTCTCTATTTTCTTTTTATCTTATTTTTCCAAGTGTTTTATACGTGATTCTAAACACAACTAGACATCACACCGTGAAAAAAACCTAACCTCTTCCATATAAGTGTGGAACTGTGCCATTGCCAACCTTTCTATGTTCTTTCAGTAACACTTGCTAAATAAAAACTCATCTGTGCCATTTTAGACATATCTTGATTTTAACAACAATAAAATCTTCCATCACTGTTTGTTAATTAGCATACCTACAAGCTGTCGCGGACTAGACCGTCACGTAACGCGTCAGATGAAAGCTATTTTTAGATGATGTTGCAGAGGAGAAGTCTATTTTGTAGATATTCATCAAAAGATGAATAAATCTTCTTAATTTAATTGACAAGAACTCTTTCACTTCAAAGAAAATGATTGGAATACACACAGATACAGCCAAGAGTAAAGATCACGGCACAAGAGGATAGGCGTGTTGTATGAAGCATCAAAGAGATGCGGCTTGACAGATGTCTTGTAGTAAGAGCTCTGTTGACATCTTCGTCATTCCTACCCATTAAGTCATATTTTTCATCTCATGTCAGTATATCAGTTTACGAGTATCATTTTGAATTTATTTGACTGCGATATGTTAAATACATGTACAAGGTAATGTTGAAAATCTCACTCTCGGATAATTTTCGACAAATAGTTGGAAAATAGAGTTTTGCGTCTATAATTTTTTTATATAAATTTTAAATATCAAATACCTATGTCAGGTGTTTTTCATACAAATTATAATAAGCCATTATATTCTACGTTTTTTTTTTCTTGGTTTCGTCAATCATCATTCATGACAAGGCGGCTGGTGTGATAGACAGGTTTTTTTCATCAACTTTTTTTATTTATTTGTTTATTGTATTTTTTCCAACAAGATTAAACATTGTAGTTTACAACACCATTTTTTCGAATGTCTGTTTTAGTAGCAGCAGATCTGTAGCGTTATGGTTTTATATATTTGTCTTTGATCATTATAAATATAAAAAAAACCATAACGCTACATATCTGCAGCTACTGTTTTAAGTACCAAGAAAAAATATTTCACATTCATTCATTGCCATACTTTCAAATGTACGAAACCACTTTTTTTTAAAATTCAAAATACTTTTAGGAAAAAAATCAAATTAATTTTATTTTCACTATAGATATTAGTTAAAATCATTTCTTAGTAAAAATGGATATAAAAACGAACTATAAGAATTTAAGTTACAAGAAAAAATTTTCTTTTTTAATAAGTATTTTTCATTATATACGAACGCCGCTTTTTGAGTCAAAAAATCTTTTTATGACGTAAACAACATACAATAAATCAGTCAAACACAACTAAGTGATATTATTTAGTTTTTGTTACGTTCGCGTTGTCCGTCCGTCTGTTTGCAAATAATTTTCCAAAATGCTACTCCTCCTACAGTTTTGGTCTAATTTCAGTGTAACTAGATATACATATTTCTGTTTATTGGTTATTGATTTTGATGAATGGTTTTGTCGTGGTAACTAAGACAATTCTTTGAAATACTTTCAAAAAGATGCTCATACAGTTTTAGTTTGATTGCAATCTTTCCATGAAAAGAGACCAAACGAAGGATCTGTAGCGGCTTTTTAATTGCTGATACAGATTAGTTTTTATGTCCAACTGCTACTTTTGTCTTCCTTTGTTATGAATACAAACTAGTAGACAATAGAAAGCATATATTTGATTCATAATTCATTTTCTTAATGGTCATTTAAACATGATTAATATGTTAATGACACGACTTTTGTAGCAGAGTATATAATTGTTAGTCTTTATGAAAAAAATACACAAACTTATGAATTTTATAGCCCCGTAATTGAAGTTTTACATTGCCTGTAACTTTTGATTTGTTATACCTATGGCTCGCATATTTCACATTTTGTATATACATGTATTCCTTATGACACGGCCTTTCTTTGAGTACCGTCATATTTGTCCTCGTATTTACAGTTCGATTAAATTTTGAAATAATTACCTAAATTTTGACGTTTTTCAAATGTATTTTCAATGAGAACAAGCCCTTTCTTTGGATAACAACAAAGAGCCATAGCTGCCTTACCGACGACTCGGCCTACACAAGTATTTAAAAGGAAATCACCTGTTTCTATTTATAGATACATGTACCTTTTCAAATCAAAATCAATCCACATGTATGTATTCATTTGTGAACCAGTGTTATATTTCCTTAGTTGCAAGTTTGTTGCATGACAGTAATTTTACTTGTCTTACACTCTTATTCTAAACAAGATTGTTTGAAAATTTTAAAAATAAAACAGGCTAGCAGCTATGACTTTGGTTCATTAAAATAGTTTAAGACTCTTTTTCCCCAAGATACATTCAATGTGTAATTCTGCATTATATATCTCTTTTAAAAATTATTTATACAATCATGTATTATAAAATGATAAAAGAAAACATAGGAAAATGCACACAGAAAAAAAAATAAAATCGTAGTACACTCACTATGAGACTCGAACTCACGATCATTATATCTTCAATCCAGCAATCTTACCACTATGCCACGAAGTCTTGGTTAACATGTGGATAAAATTAAGACAGATTGTTGAATTTTGAAATAATTTAAGAAGAAAAATTAAATACATATTTTTAACATTTCAATATGAAGACCACCTTTAACCAAAATTATCTAAGCGTAATGAAGTGCAGTCATATCCTAATAAAATTATTCAGAAGTTGTTTTTCTGGTTAAGGGTGGTCTTTTCCTACAGTTTGTCATTGTTTAGGGGGTACCTCAGTATTTACTATATTCTCCATATAAACTGAACGATTTTTATAACTATCATATGAGGAAACTATTAATAATTGAGTATTATTTTTATGTGAGTTTCTTTAAGGCATGTATAAACTACCATTGTATGGCCAAATTTTTCTTAAACAAAGTATTTCACAAATCACTACTAGAGTAGGCTAAAGTGACTATCAAATGCGCTATGGCTCTTTCATCAACTTACCTTGGAGTTTAATTTTAATTTGCCCTCTCCCTGCAGGTACAAAGCAAACAGTGATTATAAAAGAATGTACAAAAGAAAAGAAAAAAAAACACAAACAAAAATGAACAAATTTACATAAGGAAAAAAAATACAGAAAGTCATATAAAGAAAAAATGTTCAAAAGAGAAAAATAGAATGAACAAAATAACAAAAAGGGCAAATTACAGGGGGGAAAACAAAATAAAAAGTAGTACCGGTTTGGGAGTATTTCTAACCTTAGAGTTTGACTTGCATTTGAGAACGTTTAACCTTCTCCAAAAACTCATATGAGGGCATCAGTGACTGTGTTTCACAAAAACATTTTGTTATTGTTTGAGTTCGAACCCCAATAAAACCACATTTTATTTAATCAGGGAATGATTTTTGCTCAAAAATTATTCTTAATAAAAAATAAATTCACAAACTGAATATGACTTATATACATTTGAAAATATTCGCATTTGGCACGACTTGTTCTGTCAACGTCTTTTAAACATATTAATTGACAATTTGATTTATTTCAAAATAAAGTATTTTAAATTAATATTTTTTCTATTTCATGAATGCAGGATCTTGTTATTTAATATTTACTTAGTTTTTATATACTGTAGACGTACTTTTTTCCACGGGGTTATAATTCCGCGGAATCGCAATTTCTATTTAATCCGCGTGTAGAAAATTACGCGGATTTCCTAGACTGTCACTATATGCCTTAAATTTATATTCAGAACGCTTGGACAAATTTCCGCGGAAAATTTGTGACCGCGTACATAGCGTAAATTAATACCACGCAGAAAAAAGTACTTCTACTGTATATATATATTTCTATGTTTGTGGTTTCTATTTTAACCTTTTTAAAGATAATTTTAACGAATTTTTTACGGCTACAGTAACTGTGAAAACTATTTCCTTTTTATATACATATTTACTAATAGAAATAAAGACTAACCCCCTGCTCCGGACGGCCGGTATTACTTCCGTTATCTAACTTCCGGTTATACCCTGTATTGCGTAAAGCTGATCAATGGACATATTCTCGCTTAAGGTGCGCATCTCTCGATCCGTTATGGTAGAATGGCTGAACATCTGGTGATGGCGCCCAAGTGTGGATTCAGGATGATACCAGCGTGTACCGATAAGTCTCGTATCTTATCAAGAAATACTATAAAAAGTAAAAAATTACATCGTAGGATCTTGTTTTCCTTTTTTGTGAGTTTATTAAGGTGTAGACCTGTTATGTGACGACAGTCTTTAGCGATCTGTCCGTGCACCTGCCTGCAACGTCCTGGACTCCCCCCCTCGGGTAAGAATACCTGTAATGGATAATACACAATAAGATGAGATAATCAACCAGTTAATAGTCCATTTAATATGTTTACAACCGTATTTGTTTTGATTTGGGTATTTTGTATTTTTTGTTAAATTATTTTTTTTATGTTTGGTTAAAAATATAGCATGTATAGATGCATTACGATTTACAATTCTTTTACATTTCTTTTGGTTTTCTCATTCATTTCTTTCTCTTTATTTTTTAATGGCTCTGTGTGAAAAAAGCAAATTTTCAGTCGTGGCTCTCGACCCTTTTTAATTTAAGCATTTAGATATGATATTTTAAGCTGTCTACTATCATTTGGCAAAGAAAAAATCCATACATTTTAGTTTTAAAATGTGATCATTTTTGTATATCTTTATATGGAGCTCTTCTTTTAAGGGAGATCAAAATGGTCTAAAAATGGCCACAAACCCCAGCACTCTAAAGTAACACCTAGTTTATTCAGTTTAGAAAATGTTATTTTCCTTGATTGTATTTTTTCTCTCGCTCTTTTGAAACATTTTCCAATTTTATACATATAATTTTTTTTAAATATTCAAATTACTTATCAACTTTATTTATAAGAAATATTTTTTTTTGAAATTTCATTATTTCTTGGTTGGAGGTAAGAGGGAATACAAGATGTATCAAAATCTATGTGTTAAGATCTTCAAGTTGAAGTTGAGTAAAGTCAGTCGAATAATTTCGCATCTGAAAGATCTTTCAAATAATTGCTGATTGCAATTGGTATGTAGGAAATAAAGCAAAATTATTCAAAAAAAGGGTTATACAAAAGAAATCGATTCCAATGACAACATACAAAGTCTATTACTAAACATCTGTTAGAAGGAAGGTCACATATTATATTATAGGACCTTGGTTTAAAGACCTTATTTATACACAGGGAAATCATTTTATACCTCTGCTACGGCGTACTAGAGGCATTGTCTGTCTGTCTGTCTGTAGTGTATAACTGTAGTTGAATCAAAGGCAGATGAGGATGTAACTATACTGTAATCTTTTATTTTTGTTAATTCTAGGTTTTATTAAATTTAAATATGTTGTTATTTTCTTTGCTTTTTAGATTTTGGTTACGCGGGGGAGGGGGTACATCGTTTTTTGCTTCTGGTTGAGAAAAAAGATAATGAATCACTTTCTTTTTCCTTTTGTAGGTTTGGTTTCCAAAATAACTTTGTTGTTTCGTTGTATGAGGTCGGTAGAGGCTTGTTTCCAATGATTTGTAAACCAAGTCTCCCCTGTATTCGGTACTTATTCCTCTGGACTATCCTTCTGTATCTTTCCGTCTGTTATATATCAAGAAACATTCCGTCTATGCTGGCTCTACAGTTGTCCAAGAAAAAGGCAATTCGTTCCCCGGACGAGGACCCCGTGGATTTTACTTGTATTTGGAGTGCGGTGGAAGAGCGAGAAAAATGTAAACCGAACTGTAAGCCGGGATACTTCGGGCTGTACGGAATGAAGAGCTGCCATCCTCTGTTAACGTGTGAGGAGGTCAGGGAACTTAACATCTCCTCCGAGATAGGGAAACAGGGATACGTCAAAGAGGTACACAGTCTGGCTCAGTTTTACACAATCTGGGTCAATTTTACACAATCTGGGTCAGTTTTACACAATCTAGGTCAGTTTTTAATTAAGGCAAAGGTTAAATATGCTTATTTCTACTACGATTATTGCCAAGATCAAAGAAATGAATCATTATTCTCCAATAAATCACGAACGTCATCAAAAAATTATCAGATCAGAAACACGTATCAAACCTGTGCAGTTGAAATGTACATTTGACTTAAGAATGAAATTCATATTTAGACCACATCGATGTGTCGTCTTTTGCAGTGTAAACGCTGTATATTGCAGAAAGTAGCTGTAAAAATAAAATACTGATGAATGTAGGCTTCTCAAGCCAAACGGGGCTGTTTCACGGACCTCCCTACGCCATATTTAAACTCCGTGATTTAAGTGATAAAGTGGTAAAAGAGGAAACTTATTTTGTTATTGTATATTCCAAAAGATTAATCTATATAAGCCACAAACATATTCATATAATTAATAAAGGCTAATTATAATGCAGCGAAAGTACAAATCGTCTGCAGTTAAACAAAGTTACATACTGGTGGTAAATGGAACAGCGTTATCGCAGTGTTACAACGCACTTTGAAAAATTACGCACTTTGAAAAAAAAATTTCAAAGTGCGTTAAAATTTGGGACCAAGCTAACGCACTTTGAAAAAAATAATTTTTTTTCAAAGTGCGTTAATATCGACCATATAAACGCACTTTGACAAAAATGTTAAGGTTGATCAATATTCCTTCAAATAATCGGTATGATAAACTAGAGCAAAGCTCGTTGCAAAGCAACGAGTGGGTCTTCCTTCCTAGCGATAAGCAAAAGATTAAATGTTTCTGTCTAGATTGTCAACTTTGCTAACATTCTCTTTTTCGATTTGTCTCAAAAACCCTTACTTGAATTCTTTAATTTGGTGTGAGCATGAGGTCTTAAGGGTACTCTCTCTAACAGCATTTTTGAAATCGTATCCACAACAGTTTAACTTCCAATATTATGACTTTTGATATCGGATATATCAGGTTTGTTGCAATTATTAGTGTTGGCAAATCATTTCCTATGCCTTTACTATGTAGAATTAATTTCTTCCAAGTAACCGAATAGCAGTTTTACTAACCGATACTGGCAACGTTCGACGGTAAACCGTTTAACCGGGTACTCATTGCCAACACTAGCAATTATGTTTGTGAAACGTGTCATACTACAGAATCATTTAAGTGTTTTGCTACATTACCATCTTAAAAATGGCTTTAAAATCATTTAAAATACAATATAACTAGGTAAATAAAATAAACAAATTATATAATAATTCAAAAAATCCAAATGTATTCACAATAATGATGAACAATCTTCATTAGTTGCAATCAGTAAGTAGAACAATACTTTTATAATAAACGCACAGAAATGTGTTGTGTATGTTTCGAATTTGAAGCTTTCCACTAGCAACTGGTGGTACCTCAATAGGAGTTTAAAATTCTCTGAAAGGTATATTGTGAACATATTGCATATTGCATATGGCTGTGTATTCTTCTCACTAAAATATTGACAGAAGTGAAGGAAAAACTTCAAGAGTACTGTACAGCTATATATTCAAGAAGTGGTGTAAATCAGATGTGGATACTTAAAAATTCTAAAGAACTTTTGGACAATTTGAAATCACAAGACTTTACAAAAATCAACAGCATAAAAACTTACGACTTTTCAACTTTATACTCAACAATTCCCCACGACAAATTAAAATCCAGGCTTTTTGATATCATTGACAGCTGCTTCTTCAACGAAAATGGAACTCGTAAGTTTACTTACCTCGTCATTGGTCATTTGAAAAATTATTTTGTTAAAACAGATTCTGATTGCACACATAAGTACTCTGAAGTTGACATCAAGAAGATGCTTGAGTTTCTGATTGACAATATCTATGTGGTTTTTGGAGACCAGGTATTCCAACAATCTATTGGAATTCCCATGGGTACAAATTGCGCTCCGTTATTAGCAGACTTATTTTTATATTCATATGAAGCAGAATTTATGCAAAATCTTTTACGTGAAAAGAAGAAAACACTTGCTGTGGCCTTCAACTCGACATTTAGATATATCGACGACGTATTGTCTATTAATAATGATAATTTTCATTCCTACGTCAACACAATATATCCTGGTGAGCTTGAAATAAAAGATACCACAGAGTCCGACACTTCTGCTTCATACTTGGATATTTTACTTGAAAAAGACACTAATGGTAATCTAACAACCAAGCTATATGATAAACGTGATGACTTTAACTTTTCTATTGTCAACTTCCCTTACATATGCAGCAATATACCTTCATCACCTGCATACGGAGTATTTATATCTCAGTTGATTCGATATGCAAGAGCATGCTCTACGTATGAACAATTTCTTAAACGAGGTAAACTTTTGACAAGCAAGTTGATGAAACAAGAATATCAGCGGTCTCGTTTGAAGTCATCATTTCGTAAATTCTATGGTCGATACAATGACCTTGTCAGCAAATACAATTTATCATTGAATGAAATGCTGACTGACGTTTTTCATACCAATTGTTAGTCCATTACATGTATTTATACACTGAATTGACCACGGATTTTTCCCGTTATATCCTGATTATGACAACGAGCACACGGCGGGTGTGACCGGTCAGCAGGGGATGCTCACTCCTCCATGGCACCTGATCCCACCTCTGATGTTTCGGGGGTCTGTGTGTGCTCTGCTCTTATTTTGTATATTTGTTTAATGGACGTTGAGATTGAATACTGTTCGTTATTTCCATATCCTTCTTTTTAGCGGCTTTGGCGGAATGCAGCAATCACTAAATCAAGTACAAAGCTAAAATTCTTGTACATAAACATAAATAGGAATATATATGCTAACTTATTCAAAAGTGAATTTCCACCAAATATTGTACAAGCTAAATATAATACATTTACAGCATTAAAGAAACATATCTCTTTGAAGGTATTGCCCTGCATAAGAACAATTTGAATCCCCTACACTAAGGATGCTCTGTGCCAAGTTTCATTTTGGTTCTGGAAAATGACATTGTGAAATTTTAGACAATGATGATAATGGATAGAATTATGTTTTTAAAAAAATTACTGGTTCCTTTAGCTCAGATGGGCCAATAAGTAAGTAAGTAAGTAAGTAAGTAAATGGTTTATTATAGTGACATGTGTTATGTACAATTACAACAGTTGTCAACAAATATACATATATTTAGAATTGAAACACCCGGCCCATCGGGCCTATATGTCACTTTAACAATATAACATTCAATAATAAAGATATTACGCATTGCGTTTACTATAAATAATAGATTGTCTGTAAGTATATGCTGAATATATGAATTTTCCAATATGCCTTGGGAAATTTAATAAAAGAAACTTAATTTTGTCTAAATCTGACATATTATTATCAAATGAAGTTGGATTAAATTCGATACTGGTAAAAAAGCTTGCTCTTAGATTTGAATATGATGTACAATGAAGCAAAAAGTGACTTTCATCTTCTACACTATTTGATAAACATAGAGTACAAAGTCTGTCTGATAAATAAGTATGCAACAGGCACAGTTTTGCAATTGACATTGAAATGCTACTGGACATCTCTTCAATCTTGTTTTAGAAAACTACATGTACATGCCCTATGTACTGAATTCCTTGGAATCATACACATGTTTATGCCTTTAATTAGTTGTGTGTGCCAAAATAACAATTTTTTTTTCATTATACTGTAAAAAAAAAACCACATACATGTATTACAAGATCTTATATTCCTGCTGAAGACAGAGGATCTATCTTAATCATTAGAATAAGTATAAAGTATAAACTTTGAAAGGGAAGACCTTAATAAAGAGGTCAACATGCTACACAAACAAAATATTATTATATTTAAAAATAACATTTATTCCAATGTAATTACTGGTACATGTATTTCTGTTACAAAAACTATTTCACTTGAAAAACTGAGTTCAATTGATATGTTCATATTTGTGGATTTATGTTGTCAAATCAAAATTTAAAAATGATACACAGTGTGTTTAAAAATTGTCTTCACAAACCAAAAATTGACATATTTTCACTATGCTGTTTATTCCATGTCACATCCAAACAGATGATCTTCTGGCAAATCATGATCATGCTTGGTATCAAAATTCAGTATTCAGATGAGTCAAACCTATCCAAAAGAAATTGAAATTTTTTAAATTTATAATTCTTTTACTAATAAAAAGTGCAATTCATGAGATTATAAATTAGATTATCAAATTGAGAGATAAGATATTGTCACATTTTCTGTGTATAATTTGTAAATCTTAATGTACTCTTTCATCAATTAAAAGAAGTTTACACCAATTAAGGCAGTCATTTATGCTATCCCCTAATAAGACAACATACAAGTGCAAAGTAATCATGCACTAGTGGGTTTAGGATAATGTGCTAGAGTATTTATGACAACATACTAGCAAGAGGTGACAATGTGCTAGCATGTACGTCAGTGATAATATGCCAGCACACTGAATCCAACATGCAGTGAAGCTAACACTCAACAGATTGTTTAGAGTTGTGTTTGCATGATATTTTGTTTTGTGTAAACACAGCAGCGTGTTGTTTAAAGCTGCATTGGAGTGGCAGTCTGTTGAAATTAACATGCAAACACACTGCAACTTCACATCATTGGAACACCATAATTTTAAAACTGGCAAACCAATATCATATGATTACTAACTAGGTAATTGCAACTGTAAATGCTGATTTCATGGTGACAATAATACCGGTAATTCCTTGTATATCTGAGAACTGATCAATTATAATAAGGCTTGTCCAGATAGGGCCACTTGCTAAAGCTCAATAGCACTTTCATAAAAACATGCCATCTTACCGACACAAAAGACGCCATTACGCTATCACACAACTCGCCATCACAACACTAAACAAGAGGCCCAGGGGCCACAGCGTTCACCTGAGCACATCGAGCTTGAATTAACATAGCTTTGAAGTACTTGAAAAGAAATTTAGATTTTAAAAGGTTTCTCTACATATCCCTATGTAAAACTTAGGTCGGCCATTTTGGCCCCATCCTTGCCCCGGGGTCATAATTTGAACAAACTTTAATCTACACTACCTGAGGATGATTCCACATGAGTTTCATTTTTCCTGGCCCCGTGGGTCTTGTGAAGAAGATTTTTAAAAATTTTTATTATATATTCCTATGTTAAACTTGGGTCGGCCATTTTGGCCCCACCCTTGCCCCAGTGGTCATGATTTGAACAAATTTGAATCTACACTACCTGAGGATGATTCTACATGAGTTTCATTTTTCCTGGCCCAGTGGGTCTTGTGAAGAAGAATTTTAAAGATTTTTATTATATATTCCTATGTTTAACTTGGGTCGGTCATTTTGGCCCCACCCTTGCCCCAGGGGTCATGATTTGAACAAACTTGAATCTACACTACCTGAGGATGATTCCACGAGTTTCATCTTTCCTGACCCAGTGGTTCTTGAGAAGAAGATTTTTTAAAGATATTTCCTATATATTCCTATGTAGATCTAGGGTCAGCCATTTTGGCCCCACCCATGCCCCAGGGGTCATGATTTGAACAAACTTAAATCTACACTACCTGGGGATGATTCCACATGAGTTTCATCTTTCCTGGCTCAGTGGTTCTTGAGAAGAAGATTTTTAAAGATTTTTCTGTTGTATTCCTATGTAAAAATTGGGTGGGCCATTTTGGTCCCACCCTTGCCCCGGGGGTCATGATTTGAACAAACTTGAATTTAAACTACCTGAGGATGATTCCACATGAGTTTCGTCTTTCCTGGCTAAGTGGTTCTTGAGAAGAAGATTTTTAAAGATTTTCCCTATATATTCCTATGTAAAACTCGGGTTGGCCATTTTGGCCCCACCCTTGCCCAAGGGGTCATGATTTGAACAAACTTGAATCTACACTACCTTACCTGGGGATGATTCCACATGAGTTTCATCTTTCCTGACCCAGTGGTTCTGGAGAAGAAGATTTTTTAAAGATATTATCTATATATTCCTATGTAAATCTGGGGTTGGCCATTCTAGCCCCACCCTTGCCCCAGGGGTCATGTTTTGAACAAACTTGAATCTACACTACCTGAGGATGATCCTATACAAGTTTCATCTGTCCTGGCCCAGCACTTCTGAAGAAGAAGATTTTTAAAAAATGCCATTAATTTTTAATAAATTCATAATTATCTCCCCTTGGAAAAGGGGGTGGCTCTCCATTTGAACAAACTTGAATCCCCTTTACCCAAGGGTAGTTTGTGCCAAGTTTGGTTGAAATTGGCCCAGTGGTTTTTGAGAAGATGATGAAAATATGAAAAGTTTACAACGACGATGACAACGGACAAATTTTGATCAGAAAAGCTCACTTGAGCCTTTGGCTCAGGTGAGCTAAAAACACTTTCGCACTAACACAAGTTCGAACCACACGCTGTCACACTAACACACAACACACTGTCACGCTAATACAATTTCACACAACAAAATATTAGGCTAACACGAGTTCACACAACACACTATCATGCTAACACAAATTTACAAACACGCTGTCTCGCTAACACAAGTTCACACAACACGCTGTCTCGCTAACACAAGTTTTACACAACACGCAGTCTCGCTAATACGAGTTCATACAACACACTGTCTAGCTAACACAAGTACACGCAACACACTGTCACGCTTAGATGAATTCACACAACACACTGTCAGGCTAACATGAGTTTACACAACACGCAGTCTCACTAACACGAGTTTACACAATACACTGTCACGCTAACACAGGTTTACACAATACACTGTCACGCTAACACAAAGTCACAAAACAGGCTGTCTCACTATTCACTAACACAAGTTCGCACCAAATGCTGTTGCGATAACACACTGTCATCCTAATACCATTTCAAACAACAAACTGTCATTTTAATACCATTTCACACAACACACTGTCAGACTAACACGAGTTCACACAACACACTGTCACGCTAACATAAATTCACAAAACAGGCTGTCTCACTATTCACTAACACAAGTTCGCACCAAATGCTGTTGCGATAACACACTGTCATCCTAATACCATTTCATACAACACACTGTCATCCTAATACCACTTCACACAACACACTGTCAGGCTAACACGAGTTCACACAACACACTGTCACGCTAACACAAATTAAAAAAAAATGCAATATCGCTAACACGAGTTCACATAACACGCAGTCTTGCTAACACGAGTTCACACAATATGCAATCTCGCTAACACCAGTTCACACAACACACTATCTCTCTAACACCAGTTCACACGACAAATTTTCAGGATAACAAGTTCACACAACACACTGTCACGCTACCACGTATTCACACAACATGCTGTCTCGTTAATAATAGTTCACACAACACGCTGTCTGGCTAACATGAGTTTACACAACACGCAGTCTCGCTAACACAAGTTTACACAACAAGCAGTCTTACTAACACGAGTTTACACAACACGAAGTTTCGCTAATACGAGTTCAATCAACACTCTGTCTAGCTAACACAAGTTTACACAACACACTGTCACACTTACACTTTATACAAAATTTCAAACAACACGTTGTCCCGCTAACAGGAGTTTAGGCAACACATCGTCAAGCTAAAAAGAATTCACACAACCCACTGTCAGGCTTACACAATTAAGTTCACAAAACACACTACCTTACTAACACAAATTCATACAACACACTGTCTCGCTAACACAAGTTCACACAACACACTCACATTGCTGAGTTTAAAGTAAAGGTCTACCCTAATTTGAAGAGGTTTAACACTAACATATCTCTATATAAGTAAAAAGCTTCAAATTTAAGACAAAAACATTTATGCAGTAATGTTCCTTAACATGCATCTGGCATATAAAATGAATGAGACCTTAAAAACCTCACAGTGCATGTTTACTTAGCTAAGTAAAGGTCTAAATTGATCCTATTCAACAATATATATCAACATCTCTAAGTATGTAAATGAGTGAAATTCTCAAAAAAATATTATCAGATTATAAATCAAAGTATCAATAAGAAGCTGAACCTTACGTCGCAGGTTCCAATCCCATTGCTAAATGCTTTAGACAGGTTACTCCTATGAGACTGCATAAACCAAAATTCTGTGTCACGGTAAGTGTTAGCACAAAATGGATCTCATACTTCTTAAAGGCAATAAGTGCTGAGTACAAGTCTTTATTTGCAGCTAATACCATCCCAAGTGGTGGCACCATGAAATGACTGAAAAATGTATGATTAAGGCAAATAAACAAACATTAAACCATTACATGTATAGCATTACATGTATAGCAGTCTTATCAAACAAAAAAGCAAACTTTCTATCATTACAATTTTTTTAAACAAATTTCTTTTGCAATTTAACTGATCAATATTTGTCCTTTTTTGTCAGTAAAGTATGATATTAAATAATTAAGACTTTTTGAGAGCATCTATTTATAGCGAGTCCAGACAGCAGCACAAATCCCTGCCCATAAGACTTTTCCAGCTAAGAGCGCCACGTGCTCGGACTCGTACTCTGTACTTCGATACATAAGGGGCCGTATAAAGATTTTTTATAAAGGGTTATAAAGGTATATACGAGGGTTGTTCGAAAATTATTGCGACATTTTGTTTATTTTGCTTTTTAATGAACGTCTTTCAGTGAAAATTGGCATATACGTTTGACATACACTAATAATTAATAAGAGCAAGAAATATTTTACAAATATTAAATATTTTCTCTACAATGTTATATAAATGTGTCAATAGTAGGGGTACCCGGAGCAGTCACAGAATCGGACATTGAAAATGTGTAACCTCAAAATTCTAACTCTTCGTGGATCAATAATGAGAGCGAAAATAATTCAGTTTAAGTGTATAATTTTTCAGCTTTGGTTCAAATTCATGTTGTGCAACTTTGATAGAATTTTGATCAGAAATACGGATATCATAAAAAATTAAGCGCGGTAGAGAAATCTGCAAACAACGAAAAAATGGATTTTGACGTCAAGGGCGGAGCAGCCAGCGTACCTTAAATTTTGTGTAGCGCAATACAGAACTCTTTTCAAGACTAAACAACCTGCTAAAACAATAGCAACGAGAAAAAAAACAATGTGCTAGGGTTTGTTATTTCCTTGGTATGCATTTTTTTAGCAATTAATTAAACAAGAGTAAATTTAAAAGATCTAAACGACCATGAGTTATTTCATACAGTATTGATATCAATACGGTATTTAACCCGCGTTACATAAATTGGCACCGCGTGATTCTAAGTGGTCCTTTCCCATAAATGAAAATTTTTGACTGGGGTAGCAACAGCATACATTTTTAAAGAGTAGTTTAAGAAAATAGACTGTATGATTTTTGTAATGTTATATATGTAATAACTAAGACGGAAGAGTACTAAATGCTTCCCTATCGTTTCACGTGCAAAAACATTCTACGGCTAACGTAACGTTAAATGACATAGCGTGGTTGCTCCGGGTCGATAGACATATGCATATTTATTACTTCACCGAAACTTATATTATTATCGTAGGAATTAGTAAATTTGCTTAAGTGTTTTATACGTTCTTTATTAGATGTCGATGAATTTTCATGAAATTATCTCCATCCTTTATGGAGTAAATGTATTTGTCTCAATAATTTCCGAACAACCCTCGTACTAGGTATGACATATCTGAACTAAAAAAAAATAAAACTCGAGATTAAACAAAGATTAATATAATATTTGCTATCTAAATTTAAAATAAAATCACCGATTTTGAACCCAAATATCATCCCCATATCTCTATACATGTAAGTTAAATTGACTTTAAACTGTTTTTGAAATGGTATTTTTAACCGAGTCAGAAAAAATTGACTATTGTTTTAAACCTCGGATTTCTATTTAACGCGATTGATTTAAATTGTGTTATTTACAGAAGAGTTCTATCTTTAAATAAAGTAACAAAACATTTAGAGAAAGGTCATTTTAATTTTAGTAAGTCTGAACTCATGAAAAATATACCCTTGTGTGCCCTTAAATGCTACATAATACGTTGCTTCATCTAGGAAACTGTTTTGTAAATAAATCAAATTTTGACACGCCCCCTAAAATTTTTGAAACAACTGTCAGAGTCAGTGTGGGAGTAAGGTCTCGAGATCGCCAAATCTGGAAATGCATGTCTAATGCGAGCTCTTATGATAAGACCTTGGCAAAAGAAGATTGTGACTTGCACATTGCTCCACACAATTTTTCCGCAGTATACTTTGGACCCACAGTGCTTAGCTTCTTTAACATGTTTAAGCTACATTCAAAATTCATTTCTATTTAATTTGAACTAGCTATCCTTACTCATGTTCACATGGAGCTAATGGGAAGTAATTTAATGAGCAGTGAATTCATTCGAATTAAACATTTGAATAATTTTCTCAGTGTGAACACTGAGCATGGATGCACAAAATGTCAAATGCGGCTTGACAAGCACAATCTAAATTAAAACTAAATAAGTATCTGCCCTCACCCTTACAGTCATACTGTCAATATATAATTAGTTGAATATATTCTGTAACATTAAGTGCAGTTTGAATTATAGCGAGCGCAGCGAGCTCAATAGACTAACGTGTACGAACGGAGGAAATTCGGGTTGAAATCTGCACATTGTTCCAAAAAATTTTTATCTGACCGCGTGAAAAAATTCTAAAATCCCAGTAATCCTTTGCGGTGCATAGCAACCAGAAGGCTAAAACATAGCAACAACTTACTTGAAAAAAAATTACAAACAACGTTTTTATGCAATATCCTTGCCACAGAGATATCGTTTGCGTTTTAAGTCTACAAGACTTTTTATTTGACGTCATACTTTCGTCACTTAAACGGCTCGGGTATTTCCGATTTTGTCGGAAACTTCCGAAAAGTTCGGAATCTCGATCCCGATTCCTTTGGAAATAAAATAAAGCTGTGTAAAGGTTTGGATAGTCAATAACTGCGCTCGCCCCAACGGTCGCACCGTAGAACATATTAGAGTATGATCACTATGATAGATAGTAGGACTGTTGAAATTACATCCCCAAATTTAAAAAAAATAAAATATAAAGCTGTGGGGATTTACAAGGTAAACAGAGAGCGTCTGAACTGTAAAACAGATAATATATCGGTGTGTCTGTGTATTTCTAATAACATCAATGTATGTCACTGTCATGTAATCAGTAGTGTAAATTTTAAGTATAAAAATATTCTAACATTCATTCCAATGGTCCAAGCCAATCATACATTAAAATGTCGCCGTCAGCTCTTTCATCACTCGACACAATTATCACTGGGGAATCCGAAGCAGAGTCAAGAGTGTTCATCCTTGTTAATGTGACAGTCAGAATTTCCTCGTAAACAATTCACACAAGATTCTTAGAATATATGAATCGGGATAATTCTGCTTAGAATAATGTTTCAGAGAAGTGACAAAGTACTTCGTAGCTGCAGATTAAATGAGTGTACATGTCTACAAACGGATTCTTTGTGAGAAAATGTTCAAACTTCAGAAATCATTCTATTTTCAGTTTGTAAACCATGGCAAACATGTGTCCGACGTCGACTCGAAGGGTCACACTAAAAACGGGATATACTAGAGACCTGATATTTACCTGACGTTTTAATTTTGAATTAAATGGCAATATTGAGTATTTTAAATTACTTATGTACAGACTTTATGACTTCGAGGCATATGCTATACAAAAATTCAATTGTTTAGAACATTTACAGACAAATTTGAATCAGGTCAAATCAATGTTTAGTACATCGCGTCTTTAGTACCTTCCTATTTCCCACAATGCCGCGCGTTGTTTACAAACAAGCGCGAAAAAATCCTCTAAACTAGGTACGAATTATTGTTGTGTACATCATCACATTTTAAAATTATTTTAACAAAAAGAAAACAAATAAACAACGAATCAAACTATATATTTTAGATGCATCAACTAAAAATGTGCACATGTATGCAGTAAAGGCTTGGCTGGCTATAGTAGACAACTTGTTCCTGAAAGGTTTCTCACATACATGTACTTGTTTTATAAGAAAAACAATTAAATATAGCTGGAAGTTTATTTCTTTTTATATCAAATGACAAGATTTTATAAGTTTGAAATTATTTCAGTCAAACTTTTTCATAATATACCAAAATTTTTAGCTATCAGAAAAAAGAGTGTATGATCTATTAACCCCTAATTACAGGGGCCAGCCCCTTTTCGTTAATCAAATATGAAAGCTCTCGTAATTACCCACAACTTTTGTTCTATATTTCTTACCAAATTATTTTCGGTTTAAAAGTTATTACACAAAAAGTAGCAAAAATTCAAAGAAAAAAAATTACTAAAATTTGCCGTTTTATAGCTTCTAAACTTTAAGAAATTAGCTATATAATTTTATCGTTGTGCACATCTACAATGTATTGGCTACAAGTTCTCCAACTTTCGTGTAAATATCTTATGTCATTTTTGAGATTTTCAGTGGAAACGAGACATCAAAAATTTTCAATTAAAGGGCAATAACTCACAAATAAAGGCATGCATAAAAAAACTGAAAACAGGTTTAAACAGGTTTTACTATAAGCTATCTATCCTGAAAATTTCATAACGATCAGTCCAAGGGTCTTTGAGAAATCGCCTGTCAAAAGTCGAGCGGGAAAAAAAAAAAAGAATAACTAGAGCAAAGCTCGTTGCAAAGCAACGAGTGGGTCTTCCTTCCTAGCGATAAGCAAAAGATTAAATGTTTCTGTCTAGATTGTCAACTTTGCTAACATTCTCTTTTTCGATTTGTCTCAGAAACCCTTACTTGAATTCTTTAATTTGGTGTGAGCATGAGGTCTAAAGGGTACTCTCTCTAACAGCATTCTTGAAATCGTACCACAACAGTTTAACTTCCAATATTATGACTTTTGATATCGGATATATCATGTTTGTGAAACGTGTCATACTACAGAAACATTAGTGTTTTGCTACATTACCATCTTAAAAATGGCTTTAAAATCATTTAATATACAATATAACTAGGTAAATAAAATAAACAAATTATATAATAATTCAAAAAATCCAAATGTATTTACAATAATGATGAACAATCTTCATTAGTTGCAATTAGTAAGTAGAACAATACTTTTATAATAAACGCACAGAAATGTGTTGTGTATGTTTCGAATTTGCAGCTTTCCACTAGTAACTGGTGATACCTCAATAGGAGTGTAAAATTCTCTGAAAGGTATATTGTAAACATATTACATATGGCTGTGTATTCATTTTTAGCGGCTTTGGCGGAATGCAGCAATCACTAAATCAAGTACAAAGCTAAAATTCTTGTACATAAACATAAATAAGAATATCTACGCTAACTTATTCAAAAGTCAATTTCCACCAAATATTGTACAAGCTAAATATAATACATTTACAGCATTAAAGAAACAAATCTCTTTGAAGGTATTGCCCTGCATAAGAACAATTTGAATCCCCTACACTAAGGATGCTCTGTGCCAAGTTTCACTTTGGTTCTGGAAAATGATATTGTGAAATTTTAGACAATGATGATAATGGATAAAATTATGTTTTTAAAAAATTTCCTGGTTCCTTTAGCTCAGATGGGCTAATAAATATGCAACAGGCACAGTTTTGCAGTTGACATTGAAATGCGACTGGACATCTCTTCAATCTTGTTTTAGAAAACTACATGTACATGCCCTATGTACTGAATTCCTTGGAATCATACACATGTTTATGCCTTTAATTAGTTGTATGTGCCAAAATAACAATTTTTTTTACATTATACTGTAAAAAATACACATACATGTATTACAAGATCTTCTATTCCTGCTGAAGACAGAGGATCTATCTTAATCATTAGAATAAGTAAGTCTAAACTTTGAAAGGGAAGACCTTAATAAAGAGGTCAACATGCTACACAAACAAAATATTATTATATTTAAAAATAACATTTATTCCAATGTAATTACTGGTACATATATTTCTGTTACAAAAACTGTTTCACTTGAAAAACTGAGAGCAATTGATATGTTCATATTTGTGGATTTATGTTGTCAAATCAAAATTTAAAATGATACACAGTGTGTTTAAAAATTGTCTTCACAAACCAAAACTTGACTTATTTTCACTATGCTGTTTATTCCATGTCACATCCAAACAGATGATCTTCTGGCAAATCATGGTCATGCTTGGTATCAAAATTCAGTCTTCAGATGAGTCACACCTATCCAAAAGAAATTGAAATTTTTTAATCTATAATTCTTTTACTAATAAAAAGTGCAATTCATGAGATTATAAATTAGATTATCAAATTGAGAGATAAGATATTGTCACATTTTCTGTGTATAATTTGTAAATTTTAATGTACTCTTTCATCAATTAAAAGAAGTTTACACCAATCAAGGCAGTCATTTATGCTATTCCCTAATAAGACAACATACAAGTGCAAAGTAATCATGCACTAGTGGGTTTAGGATAATGTGCTAGAGTATTTATGACAACATACTAGCACGAGGTGACAATGTGCTAGCATGTATGTCAGTGATAATATGCCAGCACACTGAATCCAACATGCAGTGAAGCTAACACTCAACAGATTGTTTAAAGTTGTGTTTGCATGATATTTTGTTTTGTGTAAACACAGCAGCGTGTTGTTTAAAGCTGCATTGGAGTGGCAGTCTGTTGAAATTAACATGCTGACACACTGCAACTTCACATCATTGGAACACCATAATTTTAAAACTGACAAACCAATAACTTATGATTACTAACTAGGTAATTGCAACTGTAAATGCTGATTTCATGGTGACAATAATACCGGTAATTCACTGTATATCTGAGAACTGATCAATTATAATAAGGCGTGTCCAGATAGGGCCACTTGCTAAAGCTCAATAGCACTTTCATAAAAGCGTGCCATCTTACCGACACAAAAGACGCCATTAGGCTATCACACAGCTCGCCATCACAACACTGAAAAACACTTTCGCACTAACACAAGTTCGCACCACACGCTGTCACACTAACACACAACACACTGTCACGCTAATACAATTTCACACAACAAAATATCAGGCTAACACGAGTTCACACAACACACTATCATGCTAACATGAATTCACAAACACGCTGTCTCACTAACACAAGTTCACACAACACGCTGTCTCGCTAACACAAGTTTTACACAACACGCAGTCTCGCTAACACGAGTTCATACAACACACTGTCTAGCTAACACAAGTACACGCAACACACTGTCACGCTTAGATGAATTCACACTACACACTGTCACGCTAACATGAGTTTACACAACACGCAGTCTCACTAACACGCGTTTACACAATACACTGTCATGCTAACACGAGTTTACACAATACACTGTCACGCTAACACAAAGTCACAAAACAGGCTGTCTCACTATTCACTAACACAAGTTCGCACCAAATGCTGTTGCGATAACACACTGTCATCCTAATACCATTTCACACAACACACTGTCATTCTAATATCATTTCACACAACACACTGTCAGGCTAACACGAGTTCACACAACACACTGTCACACTAACACGAATTCTCAAAACAGGCTGTCTCACTATTCACTAACACAAGTTCGCACCAAACGCTGTTGCGATAACACACTGTCATCCTAATACCATTTCATACAACACACTGTCATCCTAATACCATTTCACATAACACACTGTCAGGCTAACACGAGTTCACACAACACACTGTCACGCTAACACAAATTCAAAAAACATGCAATATGGCTAACACGAGTTCACATAACACGCAGTCTGGCTAACACGAGTTCACACAATATGCAATCTTGCTAACACGAGTTCACACAACACACTATCTCTCTAACACCAGTTCACACGACAAATTTTCAGGATAACAAGTTCACACAACACACTGTCACGCTAACACGAATTCAGACAACATGCTGTCTCGTTAATAAGAATACACACAACACGCTGTCTCGCTAACATGAGTTTACACAACACGCAGTCTCGCTAACACGAGTTTACACAACACGCAGTCTCACTAACACCAGTTTACACAACACGAAGTCTCGCTAATACAAGTTCAATCAACACTCTGTCTAGCTAACACGAGTTTACACAACACACTGTCACACTTACACTTTATACACGATTTTACACAACACGCTGTCCCGCTAACACGAGTTTACGCAACACATTGTCAAGCTAACAAGAATTCACACAACCCACTGTCAGGCTAACACAATTAAGTTCACAAAACACACTGTCTCGCTAACACAAGTTCACACAACACACTCACATTGCCGAGTTTAAAGTAAAGGTCTACCCTAATTTGAAGAGGTTTAAAACTAACATATCTCTATATTAGTAAAAAGCTTCAAATTTAAGACAAAAACATTTATGCAGTAATGTTCCTTAACATGCATCTGGCATATAAAATGAATGAGACCTTAAAAACCTCACAGTACATGTTTACTTAGCTAATTAAAGGTCTAAATTGATGCTATTCAACAATATATATCAACATCTCTAAGTATGTGAATGAGTGAAATTATCAAATAAATATTATAAATCAAAGTATCAATAAGAAGCTGAACCTTACGTTGCAGGTTCCAATCCCATTGCTAAATGCTTTAGACAGGTTACTCCTATGAGACTGCATAAACCAAGATTCTGTGTCACGGTAGGTGTTAGCACAAAATGGATCTCATACTTCTTAAAGGCAATAAGTGCTGAGTACAAGTCTATATTTGCAGCTAATACCATCCCAAGTGGTGGCACCATGAAATGACTGAAAAATGTATGATTAAGGCAAATAAACAAACATTAAACCATTACAGCAGTCTTATCAAACAAAAAAGCAAACTTTCTATTATTTCAATTTTTTTAAACAAATTTCTTTTGCAATTTAACTGAGCAATATTTGTCCTTTTTTGTCAGTAAAGTATGATATTAAATAATTAAGACTTTTTGAGAACATCTATTTATAGCGAGTCCAGACAGCAGCACAAATCCCTGCCCATAATGCGAGCTCTTATGATAAGACCTTGGCAAAAGAAGATTGTGACTTGGACATTGCTCCACACAATTTTTCCGCAGTATACTTTGGACACACAGTGCTTAGCTTCTTTAACATGTTTAAGCTACATTCAAAATTCATTTCTATTTAATTTGAATTAGCTATCCTTACTCATGTTCACATGGAGCTAATGGGAAGTAATTTAACGAGCAGTGAATTCATTCGAATTAAACATTTGAATAAACTCTCAGAGTGAACATTGAGCATGGATGCACCAAATGTCAAATGCGGCTTGACAAGCACAATCTAAATTAAAACTAAATAAGTATCTGCCCTCACCCTTACAGTCACACTGTCAATATATAATTAGTTGAATATATTCTGTAACATTAAGTGCAGTTTGAATTATAGAGTATGATCACTATGATAGATAGTAGGACTGTTGAAATTACATCCTCAAATTTAAAAAAAATAAAATATAAAGCTGTGGGGATTTACAAGGCAAACAGAGAGCGTCTGAACTGTAAAACAGATAATATATCGGTGTGTCTGTGTATTTCTAATAACATCAATGTACGTCACTGTCATGTAATCAGTAGTGTAAATTTTAAGTAATAAAAATATTCTAACCTTTATTCCAATGTTCCAAGCCAATCATACATTAAAATGTCGCCGTCAGCTCTTTCATCACTCGATAAAATTATCACTGGGGAATCCGAAGCAGAGTCAAGAGTGTTCATCCTTGTTAATGTGACAGTCAGAATTTCCTCGTAAACAATTCACACAAGATTCTTAGAATATATGAATCGGGATAATTCTGCTTAGAATAATGTTCCAGAGAAGTGACAAAGTACTTCGTAGCTCCAGATTAAATGAGTGTGCATGTCTACAAACGGATTCATTGTGAGAAAATGTTCAACTTCACAAATCATTCTATTTTCAGTTTGTAAACCATGACAAACATGTGTCCGACGTCGACTCGAAGGGGCACACTAAAAACGGGATATACTAGAGACCTGATATTTACCTGACGTTTTAATTTTTAATTAAATGGTAATATTGAGTATTTTAAATTACTTATGTACAGACTTTATGACTTCGAGGCATATGCTATACAAAAATTCAATTGTTTGGAACATTTACAGACAAATTTGAATCAGGTCAAATAAGTGTTTAGTACATCGCGTCTTTAGTACCTTCCTATTTCCCACAATGCCGCGCGTTGTTTACAAACAAGCGCGAAAAAATCCTCTAAACTAGGTACTATTTATTGTTGTGTACATCATCACATTTTAAAATTATTTGAATAAAAAGAAAACAAAGAAACACCGAATCAAAACTATATCTTTTAGATGCATCAACTAAAAATGTGCACATGTATGCAGTAAAGGCTTGACTGGCTATAGTAGACAACTTGTTCCTGAAAGGTTTCTCACATACATGTACTTGTTTTATATAAAAAACAACTAAATATAGCTGGAAGTTTATTTCTTTTTATATCAAATGACAAGATTTTATAAGTTCGAAATTATTTCAGTCAAACTTTTTCATAATATACCAATATTTTTAGCTATCAGAAAAAACGTGTATGAGCTATTAACCCCTAATTATAGGGGCCAGCCCCTTTTCATTAATCTAATATGAAAGCTCTCGTAATTACACACAACTTTTGTGATATATTTCTTACCAAATTATTCTCGGTTCAAAAGTTATTACACAAAAAGTAGCAAAAATTCAAGAAAAAAAATTACTAAAATTTGCCGTTTTATAGCTTCCAAACTTTAGGAAATCAGCTTATAATTTTATCGTTCTGCACATCTACAATGTATTGGCTACAAGTTCTCCAACTTTCGTTTAAATATCTTACGTCGTTCTTGAGATTTTTAGTGGAAACGAGACATCAAAATTATCAATTAAAGGGCAATAGCTCACAATAAAAGGCATGCATCAAAAAATTGAAACCAGGTGTAAATAGGTTTAATTACAAGGTATCTAACCTGAAAGTTTCATAAAAATCAGTCCAAAGGTCTTTGAGAAATCGCCTGTCAAAAATCGAGCGGGAAAAAAAAAATAAAATAATAATAAGAAACAGTAGAATAACAGTAGGGTCTTCCGAAGGAAGCGGAAGACCCTAATAAGAAACAATAGAATAACAGTAGGGTCTTCCGAAGGAAGCGGAAGACCCTAATAACAGATCCTGGTTTGATAACTTTTTTATGATAAAGTCACTGAAGGACCCACAGGTACTTGTGGACAGAACCCCCCCCCCCCCCCCCGATATTCAACCCAGGGACTTATTTGACATTTTTTTCACAATTTATATTTAGTACACTTATTCAACATGTTTGCAATAGGAACAAATCGTCAAAAACCCCAAATAATCGCTTCACAAAAAATACCCCACTATACATTATATACTCTCTTATAATGTATAGTGGGGTATTTTTTGTGAAGCGATTATTTGGGGGTTTTGACGATTTGTTCATATTGCAAACATGTTGAATAAGTGTACAGAATATAAATTGTGAAAAAAAATGTCAAATAAGTCCCGGGGTTGAATATCGGGGGGGGGGGGGGAGTCCTGTCCACAAGTACCTGTGGAAGGACCTGAGAAATTGACGTTTTAAATATTTAAGGTTTTGATAAAATAAAAGGGAAAATTAAAGGGTCTTGAAAAAAGAGTGACGATTGTTTAAAGGTACTTGGACACAGATTTGAAGTTAATATTTTCTCATTTTTTCTGTATAATATCACGAATTATATATTTTAATAGCATTTCACACAAAAATTAATTAAAAATCTTATTTCATTTAAAAGATATTAAAACTCTAAATTTTTTAGCGGGTTTGATTGACACATCCTGGCACTTTCACAAATCTTAACTTTATTCTTAATCCTTAGGAAAAGTGGCAATCCTGATGTGTATTAATGAGAAATATTAAAACTTAAATCAAGAAGAATAATTTTATTCTGAGTAGAAATGTTAGAAAGCAGAACTACTTCACAAGTATTGTCATTCCGTTGTGTATCGAGTTTTGCGAATCGATCACACTCGTGTTATGTACACAGGTTTTTGTAAACATGTTATTGTTTGGTGTTTACGATTTATCGGGTGCGTTAAATCGCCAAAGTCTGTTCACCACATCTGCACGGACTGACAATATTTTGTGTGTTTGTTTTGCTTTAGTACTTGTCTACTCTGAATTTTCTGGATTATAGTATTAATATTTCTCATTAATACACATCAGGATTGCCACTTTTCCTAAGGATTAAAGATAAAGCTAAAGTGCAAGGATGTGTCAATCAAACCCGCCAAAAAATTTAAAGTTTTAATAACTTTTAAATGAAATAAGATTTTTAATTAATATTTGTGTGAAATGCTATTAAAATATATAAGTTGTAATATTATAGAGAAAATATTAACTTCAAATCTGTGTCCAAGTACCTTTAAGTTCATTAATTCGTCCCCCATTTTTTTAATTCTAGTGTTTGATAAGTAGATGAAAAGGTGTATAGGGGGCACTAACAGAGGACAGCTTCAAGCAACTTAGCATTTATCATAATAAAAAGGGGCCAATTTGATTGTTCAAAACTATGAAAATTCTTTCTCTCTCATACGTTTTACTGTACTTTAAAATTTCTAGTTTTCATCTGTTTTAATCATTTATTATTGAAAGTTTTTAACGTCATACCAGTTAGGTAAATACATAATTATATGATTGCTTTGAGTATAACATAGACATCGAGACTGGGCGAAGGGCCATGGGAGGGGTTGGGGGCTACCCCTCCCCCACTTATTTTGGAAAGATATATACATCGTATAAGAATTGAAAATGCAGCGAACCCTTTTTAGGTTTATTGCTCCCCTTCCCCGTTTGTTACCGACACCTTTGTATTGGAAAGATACAAAGGCGTCGATTCTTTATTGATAAGATCCCTCAGTCCAAAAAGATTTGGACTGAGGGATCTTATACCCGTCTCCTCCTCTTTTCGACGGGAGTAAATCAATTCATTTTTGAGGTTAGGGTTAGGCTTAATTTTTTGAACGACAAATAACAAATAAAATCTTTCCATGACTAAAATATGATTTTTTTCAAAGTGCGTTAAGTGTCTCCATGGCAAAATATATTGATATAGACTCTTAACGCACATTGAAAAATTTTTTCAAAGTGCGTTGAGTTGGTCCGAAATTTAACGCACTTTAAAAAAAAATTTCAAAGTGCGTTGATTTTGTCCCAATTTTAACACACTTTGAAAAAATTTTTCAAAGTACGTAATTTTTTCAAAGTGCGTTGCCACATTGCAGCATGTTGACCTAATTTGATTCTCGATAGAGAAACGATCTGCCGTATTTACTGCTACTTAGTAGAATAAAAATAAATTTAAGTCCCTGTTTTGATTAATGCAAAATAACCTCCTCGGTCTCGAAATGTTATTTGAAATATAAAAGCCTCGGTTAAGTCCTTGGCTTTAATCTTTCAAACAACATTTCTCGACCTCGGAGGTTATTTTGCAACATTCACGAAAACGTGGACTTTATTTCTTAATTAATTGAGTCGGTTTATGGCTTTACAAAGTCTTTGAGACCGAGGCAGAATTTAAAATAAACAATTTCACACTAAAAATATTACAAAATGTTTCATTCAGTTTATCGGCAGTGAATTCTTTTGAATAAGGCATATATCAACCCCCTCTTCTTCCAAATGTACATTTTCGTATTCCTTAGCTTTTCACTCTTACTATTCTATCCCTGACTTTATCCATGTCGTGAGTAGAATAAAGTACCACTTTGGATACATACACATTATACATGCATAATTATCTAAATGTTATTAAAATAAAACGATTTGGATGTTGTAGGTTAATGGTTTAATTAGCCAGGTTTATCTGAAGTCCATCAACAGGTTTATCTGAAGTTCATCAATTTTCAAATAAAAACTTTTCCGCTAAAAATTGCTAGGGATGTTTATGTAATTTTTTTCAAGGATATATACTTACATAAATCAATAAAATCATGAAAAAAGGGAACTAGAGATGATGTATCTCTCTGGATACTTTGGAAGATTCTAGGGACTGATCTTCTATTATCGTAATTTGTTTCACGACAAAAGTATTTAGATATTACGAGTCATGTAAAATAATTAAGGGACTTCGACCCTCAGCCAGGAAGGACAACTCTTTAATTTATAATTTAATTCAAAAAGTCTTTAAATGAAGCTTGAAAATTAGATCTTTTCATGCATCAATTTTCATTATATGCCTCTCAATGGGCTTTAAGGTTCTTTGAACTTCTCAGAAAGGTCTAATTAAAAGTAGAAATTTTTATCCCGAGAAAGCATTTTTAGATACCAATGTTTATTAACATGATATGAAGTTAGAAGTGATTTATGGAGCTTCGCAAAGAACCTTGAAGCACATTGATAGGCATATAATGATAATTGTTGTATAAAAATATTTAATTTTCATGCTAAATTTAAAGACTTTTTGAATTAAATTATAAATTAAAGAGTTGTCCTTCCTGGCTGAGGGTCGGAATCCCTTAGCTGAATATAATGTATACATGTATGTTGCAGAGAGGTAACGACTTTTAGCGGAACCATATATTTCATCTTTTTTTAATTTGTAAAAAATGTAGTAGCTCCAAAAACATCAAGTTTGGGATCAAATGCCACGAATAAGCAAGTATTCCCTCCAGCCACTGGTCTTACTTGTAACGAACCCTCTGCTTTGGCTAGGTTTATTCCACTATGTGGAGAAATCTGGGAACAATTCAGAATGAAAATGAGTCAACATTCGACTTAACGACAAAATTTATTATTGTAATTGAGACCATTGTCTTGATCATAGAATTTGCGAAATATTGATTTGATACTGTAAACCAACTTTTATTTGCGTGCGAAAAATTTTCGTGAGGTTAGCGAGAGCCTCATCATCGCGAATATTTATCGCCGCGAACCGATCCTTCAAGTCTTGTTGTCCATGAACAACAGATCCAAAAAGACTTGATCACGAAAATTAATCGTCGCGAACTATTTTATCCCCGAATATTGCAAAATAAAGTCGCAAATAAATTTGGCTTTACGGGAAAATAATTTTCCTATTGTATCACTTACGAGAACGGAAACCCATTTGTAAATGAAAATGGAAAAGTGCAATACATAACAATCTGATTAAAATTGCATAAGGGGCAATAACTTTTAATAGGGTCAATCTTAGGGGACAAGAATGAAATCTTTGAAAAATTAGATCTTTTTTACGCTCCGAAAACTGGTACAGGGACCATCAGAATTTCGGAGCGTAACAAACATCTGATTAATTTAAATCAGATTGCTATATACATAAATAAGAAAACATTAATGTAACCATAAATAGTCGTCCAGGAATTGAATAAAATAAGTAATGGAAACAAGTTTGGCTTTCCAGAAAGCCTTAAGGTGGAATATCCCTCTGATAAGAGAGATAACTCTTCTGATAAGATAGATGACTTTCTTCAGACATTTTGTCAAGAAATTCAGTCATAGTCATATCAGAGTTCACAAGTTTCATTTATGGGAACCATTATATTGTCACCTTAATCAAACTTATTCTATGGTACAAATGTTGATTTATAGTTTCTATTGCTAGTATGCACATTAATTATTTATAATAATTTTCTAAAAACGTTTATACTCAGTTCCTTTAAACAGTGTAAATTGAGAAATCTCTATCTCTAAAAGTATAATTCTTTTAATTGTACAGAAATTTCAGATGCAGTATTGTTTAAAAACATTTAATTAATATTTTGTTTCCTCAAAAAATATTTTCAAGGGCGATAATGGAACGATAACTCTTGTTTATGGATGCGTGTTATTTTACATGCACAGAAAACAATTTGTAATTGTGATTTAAAAAGCAGCGCTTCAGTATGTTTTCTAATGGGAATTAGATAGGTATTAGAGTAAATATAATTTTTATATATACCTCATATTTCTAATTTAATTGTGAGATAAAAAATAATTAATCTTTCTATTTACCATATCAAATTTTCTTCACATCATGATTTGACATATTATTCATTTCTGAAAAAGTAAGCAACGCTTCATACTTCAGACTATTTTCCATTTGAATTTAATGCTATAGTTCTTGCTGAAAATCAATGTCTGGATTTTTAAAAAAATAGGTCGTGAAATTTGGAGCAGAGGGATATTGCCCCTTAAATGTCATCTCTTTGGTATCAATAATGTCAAAGAAATAAAACAGAAAGGGAAATATTTTAATGCAATGAATATATGGATTATTACACCTGAAGTTCCCAAATGACTTATTCAGCAAACTCCACAGTAAAGTACGCAGTTTCTTCTGGCCGCAGTATATATATGGAAAGCATGGACGTCTGCGAGAGCACCCAAGGCGATTTTTGGTGAAATTTCATTCTTGCGGTCTTTGTGCTTCTGGGTGTTTACAATTTACTTAAATTCAAATACTTTCCTTGAACTATATTTTCTAAACACAATACGGAATTATCAACAATAATCATTATTCAATTAAAAGCAGCTAATCATTAATGTTTGACAGGAATTAATTTAATTAATCCGACTACAGAATAAAAAATTAACATAAAATTAGCGTTGACCACTCTTCGTTCATTTTTTGCAGAATCTAATTGTAAGCTTGTTCTTTTGTGCGAGAACCAGTTTTCCCTTCGCGTCAACAAATCTATATATAGAAACACGTCATTGTCTATTCTCCTTGTGCGGCTTACCAATTTAATAAGGCATAGTATTGAGGATCAATATATATACGACACACCGAAACCATAGATATTTCGTACTTCTTTTCTAACTTTTCCTTGGCTTTCAAATAGGCCAAAACCATTGTAAACCGAAAGTAGATCACACTCTCCTAAGCTAGTTCTAAACGAAAACCAGTTTACAGGCTACTTGGAACTCTGTTAAACATCGAGGACTCCCGAAAGATTAATGGAGGCTTACACTAGGACTTCACTTTCGGCATACAATCTTAATGTGTCATCTCCCGAGGGAGATGACAATGAGTCTTGATCTTCAAACCGCTTGGATATGTATGAAAAATGCATGCGTCTAAATGATGGAGACGATAGTCGGGAATATTTTGAAAACTTATAGTCGGACAAGTAGAGCTTTTTAAAAAAGCTTCCCGTCTTTAGCAACAATCTTAAACAGTAAACTGATCTACACCTATCAGGCCGTATAATTCTTTTGAATATCTTGAATTTGTATTTCTAAATCTAAATTTGCTTTTTTACGGACATTAGCCCTACCACGGTTGTCCTTCGGTCATCTCCGTAAAGTTTGACTGGCCAAGAGCTCAATCGTAACTACTCGGCCATTTCCGTGAACGATAACAAATAACTCTTTCGGAAAATGGCCGAGTAGTCACGAATGGCCAAGAGCTTTCGGCAAACCTCGGCTGATTCCATTCTCTCTTCAAACAAGAAAGGGGAAAAGAATAATAACAAATTGTAAAGCCTGTAAGCAATAAAAATCAAATTTTATTTATAATGAAATTAAAGAGACCTTCTTATTTATTGCTATTAAAAATATCATGTTATTAAGAAATAATTACTGCTGATTTTGTTGTTCGTTTTGTCATTTTTTTAGATTGAAAATCTTGCAAAATTGTTAAGTCGTACGAAAATTAGATCATCAGAAAGTTATCTCCCTTGCCTTGAACAGCATTTCAACCAATGAAATAATTGAAAATTTTCTCATCATGCAATTTCTACCAATCACAAAAGAGAGATAGTGCATAGTCCGAAGACTGTAAAAAATTCCAACTATACAATACCGTCTTCCAAGGTAATGAAAATCGAACAAAACGATGCCTTTTTAAACTTTATCAATTCCTCTTGTAAATATTGGCTGCATAAAATATAAATTGAAACCGGACAAATGCATCACCTATTTTAAAAAATGTATTTCACTTTAAGAATATAAAACACGAACTGTGTAAAGTACGTTTAAATTATGCCATGAGTAAAATTCAATGTTCTAAAAAATGGACTTGTCGTTTTTTCCATAGCAAATGATAAGCAACCTTAAATATTAAAAACATGTATGTTTTTACAGATTCACTTTATGGAACTATAAGTATATTCTATATCTCGTAAATTATAAAAGGAAAGAACATTCTGATCAACAATCTTTTTAATGTTTAGAAAACATTTCATTCTGAATAACTTCTCCCATCTCAATCCTCATATACCAACACTTAAACATATGTATAGAGCAGCCCAGTCCTCCGGACTGCAATAAGCAAAGTTAACATTGGAAATGTTTAAGTCAGCACGTGTACAGTGGTTTGCATGCAATGCCTTCTTCGAGTAAAATATCCGAAAAAGAAACAGATTTGCAATACTCTAGAAACAAAAATGTTCTGCTTCGGAAGTATATAAAAGATCGTTCAGTATCACTGTATTCTAGTTTCGGGTCAAAGTCTGTCTTTTATGTGTAAGTTAAAACCAATGATCGTCATTTGGCACTAAAAATGTTTTACTTTTATTAGGTTTGGCAGTCGAGTTGGAATTCATTTCCTGTGGTCGTAAAAAATTACGGCGTCACGACATTGGTGGAATCATAGGTAGACCGGGCTACTTCAGAGGAATAGACCTCATGAAAAATTCCCCAAAGCGTTCAGTTTTACTTCAGTTAGTGGGACAATGTAACGACACCATCGTCACGGAAATCCATCCGTTACTGGACGCGCGATACCTAGAAACAAGGCTTAAGGAGTATCCTCAATATAACACATTGTCAACCAGAATGAAGTTATGTATAAGCTACGTGGACATCTTAAGAGTTCTGCACTCAGGCATCGACAGGAGAATATATGTACAATGTGATGCGCGTTCTCTGGGAAAGTTGACTGGACAATTTCTCCTTACAGAAGACTTCCGGTTGGTGCTCAGTGACGTAGATTCCATGGAGGCGATTATTTTGAACGAAACGAGCAGACGACTGATTAAATGTACGGACTGGGGGCAAGTGACCGGCTACTTTCCCGCCCCGGAGGAGTTATGGCCGTACACAGGAAAGTTCGACGCTTCCAGGATGCCGTTGTATGATGAAAAAATTGAAATTTGGAAAATTCCAGACATGTGTTTGTCCTTTTTGGGAGATGATAATTCTGTACTTAAGGTTAAACGTTCTTTAAAAGAAATTCATAAATGGTGCAAGAACCCCAATCCTCGGAAAAGACCGTCCGCGGAAGAAGTGTTACACGCCTACGTAAGAGTTTTACGTGACGTCATAAAAAGTCGTGTGAATATATCCCTGTCATCTGTAGGTCTGGATACAACAGCTGAGCAATCATTTTTGCATTAATTACCAAAGATTTTTTCGACCAGTTGTCGCAGAAAATGGGTTATTTAAAAATAAAATTAATATCTGTGTTTGTTAGCTTTCAATACTTGTAGGAACCTGGCGTCCGCCATTAACATAATTTTGTCAACTAACAAATTACATGTATTGTATGGTTGTGTACCAATGTCTGGTGACCTTTAGTTTTCCCTTTGCTCGTCAAAGATGTTTAAGATGCATTCCTCCCTCTCACGAAAGGCGTCTTTTTAAAGTTAGTCACTGTAAAGATCAAAATGGACCGGAAATTAGCTAACATCGATTTTTTTTTCAAGCTCTATTAAATTATTAAATTGTAGATACACGTTAAGCAAGAAAAGCATTGGAAGTGTAGCTTAACTCTATGACCATAAATCATATATTGTCACACATTGCATGGAAATACTAACAGCTGGTTTCGTCAAAGGTCAACATATCTAAAAAATTATTTTTACAATTGCTCCAAAACTATGTGTGGTATGAAGTCAAAACGTTTACATTTTGTAAATATATCACTAATTAATAGATAGGAAGTATTACTTGATAACAAATATTTAAAAAAAAATATTTTTTGAGAAAAATTGTATCAGAAAATGTGCATATTTTAAAAAAATGCACCTGCTTAATTCTGTCCTTTTTGTGAAAACCAACATTGTAGAAATAATATATGTTTATCAATGAAGGGCAAGTTGGACGTGAATGGTCTCTGAAAGGCTGTTATTGAAAGCATGACATGTATAAAGACAAGACCCCTATAGAATCCGCCATTTGCAGTGTACTTTCACTTTCAAGTCTTAACATTTGGACAAAATAAACAGGGAAAACAACTTTCCAGAGGCTATCCAAGTAACTTGCCCTTCATTGATAAACACATTTTGTTTCTGCAATGATGGTTTTCACTAAAAGCGCGGAATTAATTAGGTGTATTTTTTGAAAATATATGCATTTTTAAGAAGAATTTTTCTCAATTAATATTATTCCAAGTTTTTTTTTTTATCAAGTGATACTTTCTATCTGTTTTTCAATAAAAAAAATTTTAAACTGTAAAAGTTTTAACTTTATACCTTACATAGTTTTGGGGCTATTGTAAAAATAAATCTTTGGACATGTTGACCTTTGACGAAACCTTAACTTTTTTTGCCAAATATATATATATTGTTATGAAGGATGAAGTAGATAGACAATGGGCCTATAACTTCCAAACACTGGTATGACCAGGACTAATGGTATAGTCCAGCAGCCTGTTTACCCCTATTTAGATGGTATTGTCCTTTTCTATATAAAATGCTGCAGAGGCAATGTATGGCATTGTGAAAGTAGAAGTATTTAATGAGGAGAAGGAAGTCTCTTTTTTTTTTTACAAAGGCAATCATTAAAGTGACAATAGCGAGAGAGTAAAAAGGCTAGGGTAGTAGCACTAATGAGTAGTGCTATTAAATACGTATTTTGAAAAATGAAGACATTTGTTGTTTTAAAGAAAATGAATCGAGAATATGTCTGCAAAAAGTGTTTAATTAAGGAATCACTGTCTAGTTAGTATAGTATGCCAGGGCATCAACAATAGTGGGAAACATGGGATGATTTGCATAATGGGCGAAGCCCGTTATGCTTAAATTATCCCATGTTTCCCACTATTGTTGATGTCCCTGGCATACCCTCAAAACTAGACAGTGATTCCTTATATTTCCATTTTTACTTGAAATAACCATCTTAAAATAAATCGAAATACCGTCTAATTGAGTAGATTTGAAATGCACAAGGCCCCATGACGTCAAATTTTACTATAAAAAATAGTCCCCAAAACACGAAACAATATCACTTCATTATAAATAGGGATTTGACCTATAGGATCGGGCTTGGTTTTTTTCTATACAAAAAGCTTGTCGATTTCCGTTCTGATTAATGGCATTAGGCTGAATACATATAACAATTTGTTTTTCCTAAATCTTTTTTTTTTCAGCGAGTAGAGGTATGAGGAACCCTTTCATTGACTTTCTGAGTTTGTTATCTCAAATAGTAATAATTGATATTTGTCTTAACTTCTCAATATGCAAAATGGTAATGTTTACTGCCTCTGAAATTCTATTCTTTATATCTAGGCAATGTTATCTGTGAATGAAGTAAAACATTCCATTTACATGATTAATGTGTGCAAATTGTATAGGCCTAAATCAAATCCGAGGAGGACAGTTACTGATTTGTATGTAGCCAAAAGCAATGTTATTAAATTCTAAAGAATATATACAATTGACATTCATCACAGCTCAATGCTGCTAAGAGTACCTGTATTGAGTAACACAGAGTGAGTTATTCTTGTCCTCGGAGAAAGTGTGCTTATACTGAGGTTTGTTCCGCCTGACTGACAACTTTACATTAGATTTCTACGATTTGATATCTCTTTAGTGTTCCTTATATCAAGAATGGGCATGCATAAAGGATATATAATTGAAGGAAAATACACAAGGCTATAAAAAATATTTAAAAAGTCTTTGAAAAGGCGAAAATTTTAAACTTTAAAAGTGTGGTACTAGGCGGATTCGAACCCCCGACAGTAAAATGTTAGTTTGTACAATATAAAAGACAGCATGTATTTCAACTGAGCTAGTCTGACTATAAAATTTATAGGTATAAATTTGAAGCAGATTATTAAAATCAGATTTCCTTATTTTTTGTAAGTTTTTTGTGAATTTCGACCCTAGGGCAGGGGTGCCCCTAAAAAAATCCTATCTTAAATTCATCATTACATTCAAACCTATCAAAATATCACAATTTTATATAGGGGCAGGCCTGCCCTGAAGGACTTCTAGGCCAAAATTCATGCAAAAATCAACGCTTTATCGGACAAAATGGTGTTTAGGCCAAGTTTGGAGGTTTATTGTAAAGTTATAACTAATAAATTTAAGGTATAAAACATAAATTTAAAAAATTTAGACATATATACGGTAAAAAACAACAAATAAAGATTAATTTTTCAATATCACTTTTTCAGGGAAATTGTTCTCTCCTATAGGTCAATTCTTTTGTTAAAGCGAATACATCCTTTATTGACTATTTATATTTACCGTAGCCAAATATCAACATTTATAAAATAAACAACAAAAGAATTTTAAATGATAATCAAAGTAATCTTGTTGACTTTAATTATATATGTGACCTAGATTTAGGTTGTCGGAAGCACGAACATATATAGGCACTATGTCACTTCTCCGCCGCCATATTGAATGCAATGTTGCAGTTGATGAAACGGGAGCTAGCCAGCATGGTCAGGAAACCGATTTGTATGGATGTTATAATAACAGAAAAAGTTGAGTTGCTTAAGAAGTCAGATGGTAATGACTAAGGGACCATGTCTGTATCAGATGATGGAGTACGTGCAGATCCATGTGGCAATGTCAATTTCTCCACGTGGCTGTTACGGAAGTGGAGTTCTCGGACTCGCGAGGCCTCGATGATACCGTAACAGTGGACAGCGTTGCGCTAGTGACTTGCTTTCGAGCCGAAGATAATTCATTATTTATTTTGTTTGTTAAAAAGATATATCAATCAAATTACTTAGTAAACAATTAAACAAAACATCTATTTTTTCTTGAGTATATTTATACGCCAGTGATATACATGCAGGTTGACACCTGACCTTTCAGTAATAGAGAAATATGCATACCACAGGGTATTATCATGAAATTAACAAGATACACTTTTGTAGTGTTTATCATAGAGAAAACAATTGGAAATGGAAATATATGAAAATACCTCGTGGGATCAATGTGAAGGCACGGGTATTATGGGGGATTTTTCAGGAAAGATATTGTCATACGTACGTGACAAGTGTATATTAAACACTTGGACTTCTAAACGAGATTCACTGTATTAGCTAATTCAATGTTGTTTTATTTATTTCCCACCCAAGCAAAAAAAAGGCTGCACTTCATTTCCGGAACTTTTTGTAATATTATTATGAACTTTTCATTTTTCGACAAATTTTAGTTTTCATTTCCGACATTTGTTGTTTTCATTTCCGACATTTTAGTAAGAGATTTGAGACTTTACCTATGAAAAATTTAAATGAATAAAATCATTATGATATTAAATATCATTGAAATCCAATTTCTGATTTAAGTTAATCTATTGATGACTTGAACATAAGTTTGCTGCTGTCACTGACATTTAATTTAGTGCACATTAAATGTGGTGAAAAAGTTTTATGCTAAATGATCACTTTTAATACCTAGACTTAGTGCTACATGTATACATATATGTAATGATGGATTTATATTTTTTTTATCAATATTCTGCAATAAATACTTTTAAAATTTCATTTCACTAACTTGGAAAACATTAAATTGCCGCACAGGTAAATTCCGGAAATGAAAAAAAAATTATGTCGGAAATGAAAACAAAAAATGTCGGAAATGATATGCATATTTCCGGAAATGAAATGCAGCGGACAGAAATTTAACTATTGCATAGGTCGCGGTTCACTGACGTAAATATTTACCTATTTCATTCGAGAGGTTGCTCGTACTTTGTAACGTCGGCAGAGGCCTTGCTCCACTGATCAAGTATCAGATGAGGTCTATTTTTTGTACATGCAGCCCTATCATCAATTTCGCTTTACAGAGGTAGGTATTTTGTACTATCGACAACTGCGATCTCATATCAGAGTGAGATATTTTCTGATCAGCTCTGGTTAAGAAAGGTTATCCATCTATAACGTTGTCCCAGATAAAAAATTGAAACGGAAATTGGTTTTTGTGATTTA
The DNA here is from genome assembly GCF_032062105.1 of Saccostrea cuccullata. NCBI lineage: Eukaryota > Metazoa > Mollusca > Bivalvia > Ostreida > Ostreidae > Saccostrea > Saccostrea cuccullata. The sequence continues at coordinate 46,207 of NW_026918894.1, read as the reverse complement.
GTTTCGTATAAAACGTTAGACGTGCGTTTTTGTTTAAGGAGGCTCATTACACCACTTTTTGATGACGTACTACACAAAAAATAAACCTCCATTGTGTCCACCGGTTTCCTCTGGGGACGAATTGAACGGGTACCTCTATAATATGACCTTGACCTTTAAAACGCTTTAAAAATAGATGAAACATGCGGTGTTATAAAAAGTGAAAACAAAGTAACGGATTTATAATGCATAACCCAAGAAGAATTGCTTTTGAGCAGAAACAAAGGAAAACAACAATCAAATCTTCGCCAAACAAGTAATGTCAATTTCATAGCGATGCATGCAGTCAATGACATGTTTGTATGGAGGAAATTCGAGTTAAAATCTACACCTTTGTTGAAATTAAAAAAATAAATTAATGCTTTGTTCTGAATTTTAAATGTAATGTCAAACGTTCCTTCGTGTTTTGAGTCTTGGGTAATTCGGAAAGATAACTCTTGGAAGTGGAATTTTTATTCCAAATATTTTTTAAAATTGGATTTTTCATTTTGTTTAAACATTCTTCATTCAATTTGACACATGTAATTCATTGAAATACATTCCTTGTCTCTTCAGAACTCATTTTCTTAATGTTTTATGCATAGATTAAAAAGATAATGACATTAATTGTTTTTTAGGAGAAAACTATTTTTTCTAATAAAATTTATATTAGGTATTATGAGGTATTTTCATTGTGTGCACTTGTCTGAAGAAGATGTCCATCATTTGACACTTAGAGTTCTGAAATTCTGGTAATAATAAGCTTGAAATAAAACATTTCACTAAAATTAGACAAAAACTAAAAATTCTATAAAAAATATCTATGATTATAGTATGATATCCATACCCCCATCTGGATATTTGACATCTACATAGTAAGTGGTGCTGTATTGAAATCTAAAATAAACTGTGGATGTAATGAGCCACCTTAAATTCTTAACCAATAAAAAAATATTAATTCTAAGATCATTTAAGTAGTTTATAGCTGCCTATGTACTAGGACTGCACTGGGTTTATACATGTTGTATAAGGATATGCTCAGGATACCTCTCTGGTGGTAGAATTGTTATACCGTTTATGTCTATGCTCTTAAACATTGTGATAAGACCTGAATAAGGCACACAGTTGCGGGGGATGGGCAGTAACGCTTTACATTATTAACAAATACGAAAGACCTGCATAAGGCAGTAGGTCAATGTTGAGAGAGGTGGCCTACCACAGAAGTGGGAGAAGTGCCAAGATGCAGCAGTACGAATGAAGTGGCAGGACAAGAAGAAATTCATTGCGGGAGATAACCGTTGACCACAGTTAGTGGTTGTCCAATCGAGAAGAAACTGTATATCTTGTAAATATGTATATATTTGTATACATTGGACTTGATCAACAAAAACCTGAGGTAACAGGTTAACGAACCTAGTGTAACGCCTCGGTGATACAAGACATATCACCACACACCAAGCTCGGCCGCGTTGCACGTTACAATATGTATGAATTCAAGGAACATTAAATTTTGAAGATCATTAAATTTTCGCGACACCTTTTTTGCGAGAAAAGCATTGACTCTGGTGAGAATTTGAGAAGGCCGGGTTTATTACAACGTACAGTGTACACGTGCGTTTTAATTTTGGTATTTCGAGCCCGATTTCATTCATACAGTTTAATTAATAAAGTTGAAATCTTGACCTGCAGAATTTGGAAAGTAAAGATGGCACCATAATTTCAAAGAAATGGTATCAGATCACCACTATATAACCTTGACAATCTCATATGATGGGACACCTGTTAAAATTTGAATTGCGAAATGCATTGTTGAATGCAATTAGTTATGATTATTGCACACTGCATTCCAGTTCGCCAGTTTTGATTGCAAAACATCAGATGGGATCAGGTTCCGTAGTGTATAGAAAATGCTGTAAATAAATAAGAATCTGAGATACAAAACAGGTAAGAATTGACTACATATCCAAATTTAAAACATACTGAAAGATTCATGTTTCTTTTTTGTCAATGTTAAGCACCTGACAATCCGCTCGTTATAAATTTAAAGGTATTTCGAAACATTCCAGACCTTATGACTGGGGTTAATATCCGTGTCTCCGGGAATGAACTTAAATACCGCGGAGTAAAGGACGGTAGTCCACGCAGACCCAGGAGCCTGAGCGTAAAAGGTGAGGACTATTTTATTTCCTCTTTTAAAATAAACATTAAAAAATTATTTCTCTTCAATAACAATTAAGGGCATTTGCTATATTAATAGATTGGATGCATGGATAGGAATGTTTTTTTTCCTGAAATATGTTAGTTGTAAATGATGCAGATTTCGGGTAGACTTTACTTTACCGGTCCCAAGATCCGCAAGATCCTGGCGCTCACTGGACTATGACGTAACAACTACGTCATCAACTGAAATGGGTTAAATTTGCACACTATATGAGTGATTAGAAATAGATCTAGTCTTGCAAACCTGAGAGATTAGGGTTAGTCCTTGCACAATTATTCGACTGATTAGGGTTAGTCTCACTTCCATCTGAGAGATTAAGGTTAGTCCTCGGACATTATTCGACTGATAAGGGTTAGTCTAGCATCTGCCCGGAAGATTTCGTCTAAACGTCTTTGTCCTTGCATACCATACGATGGATTAGGGTTAGTGACTCGTTCTCTTAGATAAGTTAAGAAATTCAGATGTTTCTGTAATTTTTCTAAGTCATAATTCAGCTTCAAAGGCGTTTCGTTTGTTTGTTTATATGGAAGAATGGCTAAGTCCGAAAGAAATGACACTAAGCATGCACCGCACGCGTTTCGTTCATGAATAATCTTTCTTTGTCGATTTTTTCCTTGAATAAACAATATTAGTTAAATGTTTTCAGAGAACGAGGTTAAAACCGTTTAAAACGTAGTTTATTAACTTTTAACCGTAGAATTCGATTTTGAGATCAAAAAGCAAAAAAAAAAAAAAAAAAAAAAACCCTCGTATTTAAAATTTTTTCGCGATCTCATATAAACTGAAGTCGCCTTCGGCGACATACATTTTACGCGTTTTTCTGGGGACCGGTAAAGTAAAGTCGTTCCCTCTATGATCATTGAAAATAATTTGTTTGTTGAACTATAGGAATATTATTTTAAGAAAGAAATGCAGTTGCAATATTTAAAAAATCTTTTTTTTATTTTAATAAAAAAATCTTTTCATGCACTTTTTTTTCAGAATGATTATCATATCTATGGTCCTTTTATTGGTCCTCCCTGACCTTTGTTTATCCTTGACCCCTTTCTGCTATCCTGGAGATTCCTGTTTTCCCAGCACCAGCGTCATTCAAGCGTTTGCTTCTTCCCTTCCTAATGGATCAGTTGTATATCCTTCTGACAATAAAACCTACACTGACGTCACATTGATGCACAATCTCATCAGGACTAGTTACCCATTCGCTGTTGTCATGGCTATGTCACGTGACGATGTCAAAGACACCATCGCCTTCGCCAGACAATATAATCTACGACTGACTGTCCTGGGTACTGGACACGACTTCAATGGTCGTTCTACGGGGAATGGCACATTACAGGTTTTAAAAAAAGCTTTTTAAAATTGAAAAAAGTTTGCAAAATTTGAAACAGCAATGTTTACAGGTAGTTATGAATGAGATTTTTAAAACCGTTTTACACTTAGATAAATCTAAGTTTGATGAAGGGCAGAGAAGTGGATCTAGATTCCTGGAGACATGAAAACGGGACAATTACCGTGGGACCTGGAAACCAGTGGATTGATGTCTACAGAGAAGTGAGTAGATTTAATGTCTACAAAGAAGTGAGTAGAATTAATATCTATATAGAAGTGAGTAGAATTAATGTCTATAAAGTAGTGAGTAGAATTAATGTCTTTAGAGAAGCGAGTAGAATTAATGTCTATAGAAAAGTGAGTAGAATTAATGTCTATAAAGCAGTGAGTAGAATTAATGTCTATAGAGAAGTGAGTAGAATTTTAATGTTTATAGAGAAGTGAGTAGAATTAATGTGTATAAAGTAGTGAGTAGAGTTAATGTCTTTAGAGAAGCGAGTAGAATTAATATCTATAGAGAAGTGAGTAGAAGTAATGTCTATAAAATAGTGAGTAGAATTAATGTCTATAGAGAAGTGAGTAGAATTTTAATGTTTATAGAGAAGTGAGTAGAATTAATGTGTATAAAGTAGTGAGTAGAGTTAATGTCTTTAGAGAAGCGAGTAGAATTAATATCTATAGAGAAGTGAGTAGAAGTAATGTCTATAAAATAGTGAGTAGAATTAATGTCTATAGAGAAGTGAGTAGAATCAATGTCTATAGAGAAGTGAGTAGTATTAATGTCTACAGAGAAGTTAGTAGAATTAATGTCTTCAAAGAAGTTAGTAGAATTAGTGTTTATATAGAGAAGTGAGTATAATTTTAAAAGAGTAGTGAGTGGAAATAATGTTTATAGAGTAGTGAGTAGAATTAATGTCTAAAGTGAAGTGAGTAGAATTAATGTCTATAGAGAAGTGAATAGAATTAATGTCTAAAGTGAAGTGAGTAGAATTAATGTTTAAAGGGAAGTGAGTAGACTTCATGTTTAAAGAGTAGTGAGTGGAATTAATGTTTATAGAGTAGTGAGTAAAATTTATGTTTAAAGAGAAGTGAGTAGACTTAATGTTTAAAGAGAAATGATTAGACTTAATGTTTAAATAGTAGTGAGCAGAATTAATGTTTAAAGAGTAATGCGTAAAATCCGAATTTCTAAATTATATAAGTAAGCAGGGGTTTCTATAGAGAAGAAAGTAGTTATTATATATAGAGAGACGTATTAAGAATTTGTGTCCAGATTAATAATCCTCCTGTAGAGAAAAAGTGTAATAATCTACACTTTTCTTTTTATTACTTCACTTTGACAAAAATAAAATGAACATATATCCTATTCCCCCGGCGTCGGTGTCAGCGTTAGCTTCAGCGTCCCAGTTAAAATTCTTAGAACAGGTTCATTCCCAAATGATTATGAGCCGTACGTGGACCAAACTTGCATGAATGATACATTTAGGGATGGACACTACCAGACTTGCTTCAGATGCTGGATCTGACGTACATTTTCCAGTTGACTGATCAGGTTAATGTTCTTGGAGCAGGTCTATTCCAAAGGAACTAAAAACCCTACCTGAACAAAACTTAAATAGATGATATATCTAGAGATGGACACTACCAGACTTGCTTCAGATGCAGGATTTGACTCACATTTTCCAGATGAGTGATCAGATGATGTTTTTGGAGCAGATCCATTCCCAAGTTACAACATTTATAAGCCCTACATTGACCAAACTTTCATTGAGGATGCATCTATGGATAAGCACTACAAGACTTGCTTCAGATGCTGGATCTGGCCTTAATTTTCCAGATGAGTGACCAGGTTAAAGATTTTCGAGCAGATATATTCCTAAGTTACTTTAAGCCCTACCTTGACCAAACTTGCATGGATGATGCATCTATGGATGGACACTTTTGACTTACATGTACCTTAAATGCTGGATAGGTAGACCTATATTTTTTTTCCAGTTGAGGGACCAGGTCAAAGTTTTTATCAGGTTTTCAAGTAATTATAGGTCCAGATCAGAACCAAACTTAAATTTCAAGGAATGAAACAAACCCAGATCTGTGCTTGATATGCCCTGTATTTTCTGGATGCGTGAATTTTAACCATACTTTAATCAAATTAGCTTGGACGATTTATTAGAGATGAACACTACGAGACCTGCTTAGGATGCTGGATCTTTCCCTCATTTTCCAGATGAGAGATCAGGGTATGATTTTGGATCAGCTCTTTCATTGTATGGCTTGTTGGCTTGTTATGATTAAACATGCATAGAGAATGCATCTAAGGATATACATTTGCTTCGGATGTTGTGACTGAATTAATATTTTCTTGATGTATGACAAGCTTAAAGTTTTTGGAGCATGTTTATTCCAAAGAAACTGTTTGTCCTACTTTAACAACTTTGATGGATGTTGACCTCAGTGTGCACTCTAAATACAAAAAAATGATGCGAGATTTGCATTACTAACACTGATAACATTTGACGAGGAGAGCTTCGTTATCTTTGATTTCTCATGTTTTTTTTGTAAAACATAAGGGGACGACCATTTGATTCTGAGGGGGGGGGGGGGGGGGGGGGGGGGGCTGGCAGATTTTGGAAATAAATAATCTGTCCCTGAAAATGTTGAAAATAAATAATCTGTCCTCCACTACAGAGAAAATAAATAATCTGACCTTGACTTCTGATAATTAAATATTGTAAAAATACCTTTTTTATTTACGTGTAATTTAATCTCAAAAGTCTTCAATTCCAAATTTTTTTTGGGCTCGCTTCGCTCGCCATTTTAGAACCAAATAGTATTTAAAATCAGATTACCAGAGTGGATACTTCTGTCAGTTTATCAACATGACAATGTGCACTTAATTAGTAGGTGTGAGAATACCGTTAAATACAAACCAATTCTTATACACCACAAAAGATAAATTTTCTTGTCGAATAATTATACTTTCTAGATAAATTAATACAAAATATACACTGGCGGATTTGGTGAGGACGTACATTTGAACAGGTCCCTGATCAAATTTCAAAGTATGATACGAATAATAATAATAATGCCATGCCTTGGAACAATACCAATATTTTTGTGCCTAGTTTTACTCTTAAAATAGACAAAAACCCAAGAGCTTCAGGGGGCAAAGCACACGTGCCCTTTTCATTCAAAGTATGATATGACTTAATAATGTCATACTTTGGTACACATCTTACTAATTCCTACAAAAGTTTTACTCTTATACATACCGGTATTGAAAAACCAAGAGATATCAGGTGGCTTTGCTCCCTGAACTTACTTCAATCAAAGTACAGTATGACAAGTATTAATTATGTCATACTTTGATTTATAACCAATACCACTATAATAGTGCCTGGTTTTACCCTTAAAATACACGAAACCCCAAGAGATTATATAAGACAAACTGTACTCCCTTGGCCTCCACCAGGGCTTCGCCCAGGACCCACTTCTGGCCCTATATACAGCCCCAGACCTCTTGCCTAAACAAAGTTATACCTGATCCCCTCCCCAAATCCTGTATCCGAATATGGTATATAAATGATTAGTCTTTTAGAATCAATTGATCAAGGTACGGTAAGACACAGAAAAAAATAAATAATCTGTCCTTGATAATCTTGAAAATAAATAATCTGTCCTCGACAGGCATGAAAATAAATAATCCGTCTCAAAAAAATTTGCCAGCCCCCCCCCCCCCCCACCTCAGGATCAAATGGTCGTCACCTAATGACACCTTTAGTTTCCGAGGGTACATTTTTGCTTTGTTTACAGATGTGGTTTGCTTTTAGTTTTTGGAGGTCAATAACTGTTGTAATTTCCATCTTTTTCATCATTTTGCAGTTAGAGATCATGATAAATCTTTTATAAATGAATTTACCTCATCATAAAAGTCATTATTTTGTGAGTTCTATGGTCGATACAATGACCTTGTCATCAAATAAAATTTATCATTGAGTCAAATGCTGACTGACATTTTTTCATACTTATTTTTAGTCTATTATTTTTTTACTAAATTGACGACGGATTTTTTCCGTTATTTCCCGATCATGACAAGGAGCACACGGCGGGTGTGACCGGTCAGCAGGGAATGCTCATTCCTCCGTGGCATCTGATCCCACCTCTGATGGTCTTAGAGGTCCCTGTTTGCTTTGCTCCTACTTTGTATTGTTTATGGACTTTTGATCGTGAATACTGTTTGTTATCTCTATAGGTGTCATGTAGCACTTTAATGTCTACATATCAATAACGTTCGAGGACGTCTTTTAGAAGATGGTTTAACTCTTTCTGGTTTTCCTTTTAGGTAGACAAGTACGGGAGGGTGATTGTTGGTGGCAGTGCCCACACCGTCGGTATGGGCGGATACACTCTAGGAGGGGGACACAGTCCAATCTGTCGATTCTATGGAATGGCTATTGATAACTTACTGGAGGTCGAAATGATCATGGCAGACAGTAGAATCGTCACAGCGACAAAGGACTACGTACATACCGTTTACAACAACGGAAGCACGTCTAACGTTAGTGACAGTGAATTCTTCTGGGCAATTGCATAACCCCTAGGGGGTGGTACATTTGGAGTGACCACAAGATTATTATTCAAACTATATAAACCAGAGAAAGTCGTGAAACTAATCATAATTTATCCAATGTATACAGTATTATGTGGAACAGGTAACTGATAAAATCAAGAGTTATTCACTGATGACCTACCAAATGAATGGGGAGGATATTTAATCTTTGATGGCAATACCGATGAGTACTTTTCCAAAGGACACGTGACCTTTGTTTTGAATCATTCAAACAACGGCATCTTACAAATACCTCGAAAGTCTCATAGGATTTCTACCAACAAAGAGATATTTTAGTGTCACAATGTACCAAAGTTTTAAATATGAAAAAACAATAAAAAACCAGCTGTATTATTTTTAGTCATTTATAACTCTTAAGCATCCCTTCTTCTAATTTGACAGAAATTTTAGAGATTATATAAGACAAACTGTTTTATGGACCCAAACAACTCCGAATTCTTTCAAATTATTATAAGTTATATATAGGAAGAGAATGTTTTTTAACATTTTTTTTTTCAAGAAAAAAAGTATTTTATTAATATGGGACTCATCTCAATCGTTTAATTTTTGACAGTTAATGATTTTGTGCTTTTTTCTAGAATTTGCTTGATAACATTGAAAGATCCCTCCCTATGTTTACCCCATTTTTTGTAACCATAGCACAATAGGAAGCGATTGGGAGAAATTATTTACCAGTGGGTCATGTAATACATATGTATTTTTGTAGGGAAAATGCGTGAGATAAGACCGGAAGTCACATCTGTCCATCCTGGTTTCAGAAGCGCTCTCCTTTCTATGTCAGGCGGTGTGGGATTCGGACTTCCTGGGATACCAGAAATCGAGGAAATTTTCTACAAGACTATGGAAAGAAATATCAAATTCGCCGAGTTTGGTAATGGGATGTATCCAAACGAGGCAGCCCAGGCCACTCCTAACTGGCAGACAAACTTCTGGGGAACCAACTACAACCGTTTGTACCAGATCAAACTTCGAGAAGACCCTGACTGTTTCTTTATGTGTGATCAGTGCGTGGGGTCAGAATTGAGAAATCAATTAGAATTGAAAACATCCACATCATCATCATTAACGTCAGACGTAACATCAGAAGTTTTCTCGACAGCTTCATCATCGTCATCATCTTCACAGTCATCTTCCTTGCCAGATAATTCATCTTCACCGCTCTCATCAACTACAATGACAGATTTCCAAACAACTTCTTCTTTATCTACCTTAAACAATCCAATCTCTCACGCTTCAACTACATCCAAATTATCAATTTTGAATTTTTTCTGTTGTTTCTTTATTCTATATTCATACTTACGTTGACAGTTTTAGGCGAAAATGTTCAGTTAGAACTAGGAACTTGAACCTTTAGTCTGGTGCGAGTGTTTTTTAGATAATGTGCAACAATAAATAATGTTTTAATGCTGAACATTTACACATATGTATGTACAAGTACATGTAAAGCAGTATATCCGTAAAAATCTGTAAAAATGACTGTTTTACAGTATGTCAAAAATAAATACAATTTTTATATTTATCTTTTAACTTAATAAAATTATATTATTCTCCAATGCAAATGAAATTCTTTGGTTTGTCCTCCAGATATGCAGCACTGATATGGAGGCCTCTTTTAAACTGAAAATTTATACTATTTACAGTTTTAATCCGTTATAGTTTCCTTGAGCGGCTAGGACTGATGCACAGCCTTCTACACTAGGTATGAAGGATATGGAGATAACGAACAGTATTCAATCTCAAAGTCCATAAAACAATACAAAATAAGAGCAGAGCAAACAGGGACCTCACAAACATCAGAGGTGGGGTCAGGTGAGATCAGGTAAGATATATGATCTTTGTTGGTGTGTCTGTCCTTGAGACACATATTTACCTTAATCTGATTTATCTCAATAATGTGACTGTGTGCTGCACGGCTGTGATGTGATTCTAGGTTAATAGTGCTGCTTATGTTTCATTGTTTTTCTGTAAATTGTACCGATATGTATGTCTTACTTATCCAAAAGCTCATTAGAGGTTGTGTTGTAATTTAAATGCCATATTGAGTTTGATAACGTTTATCTCATGTTTTGGTTGTTGTTTATAACGTTATGGCAGTGTATAATATTGTGTTCAATAAAATAATGTCAGTTAAGAATTCAACAGTACTTGTCTTTTTAACTGTCATACCAATTTTATCATATGTTACAGAAAAACAAAGAAAAAGATCTCTTTCTTGAAATAATTACAAAAACTGATTTAATTGACAGATGCCCTCCAATTTATTGTAAACAATAAACTTTTTTATTAACTAGGATATTGGTGGCCTTTTACCAGTAGCTAATGCCTCATTTGTTTTAAAAAGAGCCCCTGTCTAGATTTAATTGCATTCTGATTGCACACAAGTACTCTGAAGTAGACATCAAAGAGATGCTTGAGTTTCTGATTGACAATATCAATTTTTTTTGGAGATTGGGTAACTTCTAACAATTATTGTGAATTCCAATGCACCAATTACGCTCCGTTATTAGCAGACTTATTTTTATAATTCATATGAAGCAGAATTTGTGAAAATTCTATGCTTGAAAAGAACAAAACACTTGATGTGGCCTTCCACTCGACATTTAGATATACCGACGACGTATTGTCAATTAACAATGGTAATTTCCATTACTACGTCGATACGATATATCCTGTTGAGCTTGAGATAAAAGATATATGACAGAGTGACACATCTGTTTCTTACCTTATATAATTTACTTGAAAAAAGACGTTGCTGCATGGTAATCTAATAAACGTAACAGGGGTTTTTTTTTCTGTAAATTGGATATGTATGTCTTACTTATCCAAAAGCTCATTAGAGGTTGTGTTGTAATTTAAATGCCATATTGAGTAAATAAGTTTATCTCATGTTTTTGTTGTTGTTTATAACGTTATGGCAGTGTATAATATTGTGTTCAATAAAATAATGTCCCAAGAATTCAGAACTTGTCTTTTTAACTGTCATACCAATTTTATCATATGTTACAGAAAAACAAAGAAAAAGTATCTCTTTAAATAATTACAAAAACTGATTTAATTGACAGTTCCAATTTATTGTAAACAATCTTTTTTATTAAGGATATTGGTGGCTTTTACCAAAACTAATGCCTCATTTGTTTTAAAAAGAGCCCCTGTCTAAGAAATACTGATTGCACACATAAAACATCAAAGAGACAACAACAATATCCTGGTTTTTGGATTTGAATTTATATAGAAAAATACCAATGCGTAATGACTTTAACATATTTTGTAAAATAGAAAAGAACAAAACACTTGATGTGGCCTTCCACTACATTATATATGCGACGTATTGTCAATTAACAATGGTAATTTCCATTACTACGTCGATACGATATATCCTGTTGAGCTTGAGATAAAAGATACCACAGAGTCTGACACATCTGTTTCTTACCTGGATAATTTACTTGAAAAAAGACGTTAATGGTAATCTAATAAACGTAACAGGGGTTTTTTTCAGGGGTCGTACGGGTCCTGTATAAGGCCCCATTCCCAATGGTAAAAAGTATGTGTTTTTCCCAATTTCATTGAAGAAAATTCCCAAAAGAGAATTGAAACAAACAAACCGGTTAATAAATGTTCAAACGTAGTAACATTTTAATCAAAAGTGTTGTTCCAAATAAAAATCTTAAAGGCATTCTAAAACTAGGCAAATAAGTCAAAGATCAACTTTGCAAACAAAAACAACAAAAACCCTCTTATTTGAATTTATATAGAAAAATACCCTGCGTAATGACTTTAACTTTTCTATAGTCAATTTCTCCTACTTATGCAGGAATATACCTTCATCACCTTTATACGAGTGTATACACAATTTAAAAGATCATGCTCTACGTAATGAATTATTTCTAAAACTACGGCAAATTATCAAAGATGAACAAGATATCAACTCTTCATCATTTGGTAAGTTCTATGGTCGATACAATGACTTGTCAGCAAACACAATTTAAAAATCATCTAGTCTAATGCCATCGTCGCAAACCACGGCCAAAATGTACGATCCTCTCCCATCTGGCCGTGGTTGAAAACTCATTAAAATTTTGACCAATGCGAGTAAAGCATAGTCGGAAGATGAACTTTATCGCGAACTTTCAATATCTAATCGCAGTAAAGGAAATATTTCTCGTACACTGTTGACGTCAGTTGTTGATTTCAATTGCGATGGAAACAAAACTTGCTACTAACTGAATATGACGTCACAATAGAGAGGCGTGAATATTCAAGATTACGACACTTTTTGTGATCAAGAAGCCACGGGTAGGAGAGAGCTATATGCGGACTCCGGACCGTGGCTTGAGACGATGGTCTAATGCTGACTGACGTTTTTCATATTAATTGTTAATCCATTATTATTCAATGAATTGGCGACGGATTTTTCTATGATTTCCCGGTCATGACCAGGAGCACATGACGGGATTGACCGGTCAGCAGGGGATGCTCACTCCTCCATGGCACCTAACCTCACCATGATGTTCCAGCGGTCCGTGTTTGCTCTGCTCTTATTTTGTATTGTTTTATGGACTTGAATACTGTTCGTTATTTGGCATATCCTTCTTGATAACTTCCCCTGCCTAGAGTTTAGAGACCTCATTTGAATGTCTCAGTTGGTAAAGTTCCCCTGCCTAGAGTTTAGAGATCTTGTTTGAATGTCTCAGTAAAGTTCCCTTGTCTAGAGTTTATAGATCTTGTTTGAATGTCTCAGTTTATAAAATACCCCTGTCTAGAGTTTAGAGATCTTGTTTGAATGTCTCAGTAAAGTTCCCTTGTCTAGAGTTTAGAGATCTTGTTTGAATGTCTCAGTAAAGTTCCCTTTTCTAGAGTTTATAGATCTGGTTTGAATGTCTCAGTTTATAAAATACCCCTGTCTAGAGTTTAGAGATCTTGTCTAAATGTCTCGGTAAAGAGCCCCTGCCTAGAGTTTAGAGATCTTGTTTGAATGTATCAGTTGGTAAAGTTCCCCTCCATTTAGGGATCAATCAGCTCAATATCTGCTGGAATTTAGGAAAAGATTGCAGAAGCCCAAATTGAAACTAGAGGTAGAGCAATGATCTCACTAAATGATACCCCCGCCTCCCATATGATTATAATGGAAAAGTCCATATTTTGCTGTGGTCGGGGAACCCTAATTATGTGTCGGAGCAAAAATGAAAATAGGAGATGTACAAAAGCAATATGTAGCAAAGATTTTGTGAAAGTTCCATTAAATTTCACACAGTGGTATAAGAGGAGTGGCGGATAAGAGATGGGTATCCAAAGCGTAACAGACGGACATACCGATTACAGAATACCCTTCCACTTTTCAAGTGGGGGGTATAAATATGGTAGTTTTTTATGCGTTTACTAAATAAAATGGTGGGAAAACTGAGTAAAACGGACAGACAAATGAGGAGATAGCCTTTGATTTCTTTTAATAGCTAAAATAAATCAAAGAAGTGATCGTACTTCTCAAAATAAAGACCCCATTGTCAACATGAGTTACTGTAACAAATAAAGTTCCCGATTTCTTTTCTTACAAGATACATGTATGTATACAGATGACTATTCAAAAGGTTTACGATTCCTTGATCTAAAGAGTGAGAATTGATGAAGGCAGCGTTGGTCTGGCAATATAACACTCTCCATTCTTTATCTGTTTAAAAAAAATCAATACTATCATATAGCAATATTAAATGTTGCTAAAAATGGATCAATGTCATACAAACATTTGAATTTGCACAAAAGAAATCTAAAAATAATGTGTTTGATTTTCATGAATACTTAATTTAAAAAGCTCAGTCAGGTAGAACGTGTAACTCGGGTCGAACATGTCATCGGGACTTGATCAACTGCATTCCACAAAAAACAGGGAAGTTAGATCTGAAGACTAAGTTTAAAAAACAGGTTTCTCCCAACAGAAAGAGAGGTTTAACACTAACGTACTGACTGCTTCTGAAATTTTGAAAATTTAGAAATCCAAGCATCAAGAAATAAGGAAAGGCACCGAATATTGAAAAATATCAGGTAGGTCTCTACTACATTTCAAATTCACAAGGAAAATTAATAGAAGTGGGATTTATTCTCTTCAGAGATTTAAGAGGAAAAATGTTGTGTAAGATATCCCTGTATTTAAATTTGGCCTAAACACATCTTTGTTAAGAAAAGATATCTGTTTAACAATTCTGATAAATATCTTGAAAATAATAAAATATTGAACAGTACAAAAATCTGGATAAAGATACAATATTTCTTTAAATTTAAAAACCGTTATTTTCAAAATGATGGGATTTTGAAATACAAAGTCATGTATTTGAATATGCAGTTTTTATTTATCTTGTGGGTCAAGATTTAAAAAAAATATTTTTATGAATAAGATTTGGAGAAAACAAAGAATAATTAGGCTCGAGAGTCTATTGAAATAATTCAAATTTGGAGTAGAGCAAACACTGCCCTCTAAAACATTGGAAAAGGGAACAGGTGCCGCGGAGAAGTGAGCATCCCTGTGTCGTTCGGTCACACCCATTGTGATCAGATTGGAAAAATAAAGGGAAGTCTGTATATACATGCAATTCGGTGTGTATATGCTAGCTTTATAATTTGTATGAAAAAGCATTAAATAAATAAAGAAATTTGACTACATTGTATAGAAAAGTCGAAGTCAATAGGTTTGTCATAAAGTTTTGTTATTACATTTTAATCAAAGATTGACAACATAGACCTATGTTTAAGAATTGTGCTCGTGCTCAAAAGTTAAAAAACCATGAAGGTATTGCTTATCCCTCCGTAGTCGCTATATGGGACGTGTTAAAAGAGTTAGAAAAGTACATGACAATGTGCTATGGTTCCAGGAAGCTTATAAGGCTTGTTATTTAAACTTTTCTAAATTTCCACATTTATTATTCAAACTCATGCTCATATTTTTATTTCTAGTCAAAAATATATATACCGAATCTACGACGGATATTTCCTTTAATTCCCCATCCTAACCTGATCCTAACTCTGATGTTTAGAGGCTCCTATGTGCCCTGCTCCTATATTGTGTTGTTATTGAAACTTTGATCTTGAACACTGTTCGTTATCTCCAAATGTTTTATTCTTAGAGTGAAATTCTTTAAAACAACTCTTCATTTTCAACAAGTTACAGTCAGTCCTCAGCAGAGATTAGTGTACCAAACCTATATCTATACTGAATTCCTAGGCTTAATCCGGGACAAAGACGGATCACCAATCAGATGCCACGGAGGAGTAACCATCCCCGAAGACTGGCAATACATAGTAAAAGGAAAATCATCAGACAAGTCAGTGCGTAAATAATTGCCTTAAATTTCATATGAAAAGATTTACTAAGCAATCTCCAAAATAATTAAACTTGCTGATAGGATTAATGTATTTACCTTAGAATTTGCGAAATGTCGACAGTGATTGAGATTTTTGATATTTGTTAGTAAATATTCATGTCGTTTTAAAATTCATACTAAGTACAAGTTCAATCGTATTAGAATTCATTTGGAATTTCCATGCATATCAGTTGCGCTCCGTTATAAACAGACCTATTTTTATATTCATATGAAGCAAAATTTGTGCAAAAATCTTATGCGTTAAAAGAAGAACACACTTGCTGTGACCTTCAACTCGACACTTAGATATATCGACGACGAATTGTTAATTAACAACGGTCATCTCCATTCCCACGTCGATACGATATAGCTTAAGATAAAAGATACCACAGAGTCTGTCACAGCTGTTGGATATTTTATTTGAAAAATGGTAATCAAACAATCAAGCTATATGATATACGTGATGACTTTAACTTTTCTATCGTCAACTTCCCTTACTTATGCGGCAATACACCTTCATCACTTTTCATACTAAAAATCCATTATTTATACACTAAATTGACGACGGGTTTTTTATCCGTTATTTCCTGATCATGACACGGAACACACGGCGGGTGTGACAGGTCGGCCGGGGATGCTCACTCCTCCATGGCACCTGATCCCACCTCTGATGTTTCGGGGGTCCGTGTTTGCTCTGCTCTTATTTTGTATTGTTTTATGGACTTTGAGGTTGAATACTGTTCGTTATCTCCATATCCTTCATCTACCAAAAGAGTCACATTTAATTGAATGGATTTCTAATTCAAAGTTATTTTTGAAAAGTATTGCGACTCCAGCTGAGCTGCTTGTATCACTACTGAAATAGGATTTGTAGGCCTACTCTGATTCCCATAACCTTGAAGTCTCACCAGTACTATGTGTTTCTTGAAAACAAACAATTACAAAATAACAATTATTTCTAACCCAATTAAACACATCTCTGCGTTTTTGGCTGTAAGAAGAGAAACCTCTTAAATTCATACTCAGTATTCCTAACAGTTCTACTTTGTTGGTCATTTTAGTTGTCACATCAAATGTCATCAAAGTTTTTCATTCTTATTAAACAGAACATTATAGAGAAGGTGCACTGAGGCTCAAAAACAACGCATACAGACACACTCCATACTTACATTCACAAAAGTCAACCATTCAATAGGCATACCTCGCCTTGAGGTCAATGTCCCACCTGTACCGGCTCCTCCTGCTAGTTTGGCTAATTGTAGAAAATTAAACATTTGTGTCTTTTAATTTTTGGTTGTTTTTAAGCTCTTAGTATTTTGTCAATTATCCATTACATCAATTCTGTGTCTGTGTCCTTTCATATCTAGAGGAAAAATGTTGCCATTGAAGTATCAAGCATTATCAACGAGGTGTTGTCTGTTCTCCGCTTTTAAGGTTTTGAAGAGCTGCGCATTCATGCTGGTGATATGGTCTAGCATAATGAAATCCTCTTTTAACGCTTTACGTTTTGTTATCACATATTTTTTGCCTCTGCCGTATTAAACTTGACAATCACAGGGCGCGGATTTTGTTATCAGCGGATGGGATTCTGTGAATGGCTAGGATTTCCCGCAGATCGAAAGTAACGCCTGTTCTCTCAGCCACGATGGTACAAAACTCTTCTTTCAGTTTTTGGCCCTTCCGTTCTGACCAGTTTAGGATCTTGATGTTGTTCTTTTGCGAGTACTGCTGGTTAAAATTGGCCATACTGAATGCTGTGCTGGCAAGCTCGTTTACATCCTACAGTTTGGTCTTCAGTTTACTAATTTATTTCTTAAGATTTGAAACATTTTCCATGTTTGTAACATTGTCCATCATGAGCCCATGTACTTTGTCCGAAAGATGTTTCCCTATTTTGGCAACATCTTCAACATGCCGTTCTTTTTGTGACTTGAATTCCTCTTGAGTGTCTGATTTTAAATCTTTCACGATCTCTTCTTTGATACTAATAGCAAACTCCTCGTGTATTTCCCTCCTTAGGTCTTCCTTGAATTCAGCCACTACACTTTTAACAATCCCTCGTATATCATCCTTTATAACAATCCTTTATGGCCAACTGAATTGATTCCAGTGTGTCCTTTATCTCGTCAATTTCTGAAGATTCCTCTTCTCCTGCTGAGGAAATTCTCCTCTGTTTTGATGCTGGTTTTGATGATACAATTTGTGACTTTACTTTAGATGGCACTCTTGACAGAAACAATGTTGATTTCTTAAGCAGTAGGCCAGAAACTTTCTCATTTTTTTTATTCTTCTTTTGTGTCCTCAATCTAATTAAAATCAGACTTCTTAGATCCGCGCCGTATACACTTCTTACGCAGAGTGTATACGGCGCAGATCTAAGAAGTCTGATTTTAATTAGATTGTTGTGTCCTTGGCCTGTTGATCCACCATTGTTAAACAGCACAATGGTTCACTGAACAATGAATACTAAACACACACTCAATGGGCACTTGTCCTTAACTCCAGGTACATAGAATACAGGTGAAAACAGATGAACACAACTCAGTGCTCACACTATCACTCTGAAATTGATTTTTCCCCACAAAGTCACCTTTTTCAATTTTCAATTTTTATGAAAGCAGTCCAGTGTACTTTTTACAAAATATCTATATCACACACTTTAAGTATTTATGTCCACCAATGAAACACTCTAAAAATCCACTTTTTAACAGGAGCAAAAAAAAACACCACCTCACTCTACAAGCATGATCTTGAACTTCAAGGGTGTATTGTTACATAAATTAAAAAAATTGTCACCAAGTTTATATAAAGTTTTGTTGATAGGTTACCATTAATGTTTTTTCGATCAAAATCTCCAAAAATGGAAAAATGCGTCAGAGTTTATGGTTCTTTTACCTTAAGTTCCCTAAGATTTATCGACATATGAATGGAAGTAAATATTGCATAATTAATTAGACAATCGAGTTAAAGACATTGGTCTGTCTAATAACATTTTTAAGCAAGAACAAGGAGTTTGCATTCAATGTCTATATAATAAATAAATGTATATTCTGTCACTGAATGGGAAATGGTGCCTTCTAATCTATAACGACTTTCAGTTGCTGTAAAAAAAAAAATCAAAGAAATGTTGGGTTAACTGAATTCCCAACGGTGGTATGCTTCTCTTATACTACAGTTCTGAAAAAATTAATGTGCATTATAGAAAGAGAGAATGACCTGCTTATACATATCTTTCTTTCAGATACATGTACCTTGTACAAACAAAGAGCTGACCAAGATGTAAAAAAGCTAAAAATCATCACGATCAACACAGCAATACCCTAAACGTAGTTTATCCTGGCTTCATATCTATTTTATTTAGGCTTTAATAATTTATTCTTGTCGAACAGTCGTGACTCATCTGCTGAAATGTACACTGAGGGGACACGATATCTTTTTTACGTGTGTGGACAGGCGACAGTCATAGTCGTAGTGTTGGGTGTATTGTTGTTTTATCTACTGAAGTGGACGAAGATTTATCAGGTAAGAGAAAGGATTTTTTCCTCTTTTTTATAATAGGGGTTTCCTTATTTACTGTTGAATAAAAGAGAGCGCGACGGGTATTAATTAATTACCATTTACAACCTTTAATCAAGATACGTTGTAATTCTATATCAGACACATAACATTTTCCTCTTATCTCTTTCAAAATGATGTAGATTTTAATACTCAATGTTTTTACAGTATATTGAGCCGTGGTTTAAATCAAAAGCAGCAACACTTCGAGCGAAAATTAACAACATATTCGCTTCAGTAAGTTTCAAGTTTTCTCCATTTAAGTAATACCAAGCTATTCCAATAAAGGGATACTTAAAGTTTTTTTTCTTTTAGTCAAATATTTTATTTCAAAGAAAATTGTAATAAAACTTACTGTTCTTAGGAGAGTGAGTTATTGTATGCCACCAAATGCATTAAGGTTTTTGATAGTATTGTATTTCCGCATATTACTTACTGTTCCACTGTTTGGTGCAATGTGAATAATAATCAAATGTATTTAGAAAAGTTATTCAAACTTCAAAAGAGGGCAGCTAGGATCCTCTTAAACATTCGAGATATTTTAACTCCAGCTACCTTTTTAGCTCACCTGAGCCGAAGGCTAAAGTGAGCTTTTCTGATCAGAATTTTTCCGTTGTCTGTCGTCTTCGTCGTTGTTATCGTTGTCGTCGTTGTTGTCGTTAACTTTTCACATTTTGATCTTCTTCTCAAGAACCACTGGGCCAATTTGGCACAAAGTATCCTTGGGTAAGGGGGATTCAAGTTTCTTCAAATGAAGGGCCAGGCCCTTTTCCAAGGGGGGATAATCATGAATTAGAGAAAAATTATTGGCATTTTTAAAAAATCTTCTTCTCAAGAACCACTGGGCCAGGAAAGATGAAACTCATGTGGAATCATCCTCAGGTAGTGTAAATTTAAGTTTGTTCAAGTCATGACCCCCGGGGGAAGGGCGGGGCCAAAATGGCCGATCAAAGTTTTACATAGGAATATATATGAAAAATCTTTAAAAATCTTCTTCTCAAGAACCACTGGGCCAGGAAAGATGAAACTCATGTGGAATCATCCTCAGGTAATGTAGATTTAAATTTGTTCAAGTCATGACCCCTGGGGGTAGGACGGGGCCAAAATGGCCGATCAAAGTTTTACATAGGAATATATATGAAAAATCTTTAAAAATCTTCTTCTCAAGAACCACTGGGCCAGGAAAGATGAAACTCATGTGAAATCATCCTCTGGTAATGTAGATTTAAATTTGTTCAAGTCATGACCCCCGGGGGTAGGGCGTGGCCAAAATGGCCGACCAAAGTTTTACATAGGAATATATATGAAAAATCTTTAAAAATCTTCTTCTCAAGAACCACTGGGCCAGGAAAGATGAAACTCATGTGGAAGCATCCTCAGGTAATGTAGATTTAAATTTGTTCAAGTCATGACCCCTGGGGGTAGGGCGTGGCCAAAATGGCCGACCAAAGTTTTACATAGAAATATATAGGGAAACCTTTTTAAATCTTTTCAAGTACTTCAAAGCCAGGATTAGCTATATTTGTATAGAATCATCCTCAGGTAATGTAGATTCTAGTTCGTTCAAATTATGATCCCCTTTGGGGTTAAAATTCAAGCCCCCCCTCCCCAACTTAAGTTAACTTTCAGTTCTGATCTGATATGTGTTTTTTTCCTAGCTGATGTGCTCAGGTGAGCGCGGTGGCCCCTGGGCCTTTTGTTATTTTCCTGTTTAACCTGCATGCCAATTTTTATTATTTTATGCTTAGACAGGTAATGTTTTATTAAAGGTTTTAAACAATCAAATGTACGAAATTCTAGGTCAGTAGATATTTTTAAATCTGCATGTGTATCTCTCTAAGTATTTTAATTTTAAATGATAATTTCAAGTTCAAAACAATGTATCCTTGTCTTCAAAAAGAGTGTAAAGAACCATGAAAGTAGTTCATGAATAGCAGCACGTGGTCTATTTTTAGCACGGAAATTTGTTTTCTAGACCTCTTCTTAATAGGGAGGGACATAACAATCTTTAAATGTAGAAGAGAATTACAGTTGCAAAATATTTCAAAGAATATGAACACTTTTAAAAGAGGAAATGTGATATAGTGTTTCTTGAAGTAATTTATCTAGAATTATTATCGAACAGTTGTTAAATAATGTACGTATTGATATAAAAAAAATCTTAAACTCTGATTCCAGGAAAGGAAAAATGAGCACCATCAAAGTTAAAATTTAAGAGTTTGTAAGTTTGCCACAGATAACTTATAATATCTATCAAAAGTTTAATTATCACCAAATCGCGTTTTTTCATTAATCAGACGATGCGATGCAACAAATAAAAGTAGCAACACCATTTTCAATGCATTTTTCATCTCGTGAATGCTGTAGCTGCGCAGTTCTAACATGATTAATTTCCTCCTAATTAAAACAAAATAAACCTAATTATTTACAAATTTTGGTTTCTAACAGTAGGTAATTAGTGCTATAGCACTTTGAGTAACTTTGGGCTAGTTTACTAGGGTATTAAGCGCATTCTTGTTATTTCTTATTTTACACCAGACTAGATCCAATATGGCTTGTACATCCCCCTTAACAGACTCAATACTTAAAATAGATTTTCCCCCAACCTTCTTAAAAGATATGTTTTTCATGTTTTATATGTACATGTATGTGTTGTACTTTTAGATCTTGTGTTTATATTAAGATGTTAACTTTGTATGTCCTTATGTGATTGTAAATATGTTTTAATGCAGGACCACAATGAAAACTAGCTTTATGCTAATTGTTTTATTCTGGAGAAATAAAGTTTATTATTATTATTATTAAACTAGAGAGATCGAAGATGCTATTAAGTCCTTATCTGTTCCATGTGATCAGGATCCAAGGTTGAATTGGTCATATTTATGCATATTGAAAAATATTACATAGCGTACTTTATTTATAGTTTTACTTAGATTTGTGGAAATTTTAGAAAACAAACTGTACATATGATATTGATGTACATGTAAGTGTCTTCAACAAAGTTTTCAAACGGCGTCCAAATACCCATTTTGAACAAAATAGTCATATCTCGAAAAATCTATGATACCTTATGTTCTTGTATTACTTTTTGATATACTAGGAATTATATCCACAAATTTTTCCTGTAAAGAGAGAAGACAATTCTGGCTTTTCACAGCTTGATTTTGCTTATCCTTTTGTAAAAATTATGAAAAAAAAGAGTTTTAAGAGGCAGTCCACCGAAAAACCAGGCTATAGGTGGCACATCGCATGTTATGGATTTTAATTATTTTTTGCATGTAGACTAATTTAAGTAAGTGTTTACACATGACATCATCAAAAAAAATTTTCTGGTCCTCTAGTCCTATTTTGGTAAATGCTTAATTTTCAGTTCAAAAAGGTCAACACGTGGGTAAAAAATACTACTACGTTTTTATTTTGTTTCATATGTAACATATACCGTATATACTCGCCTATAAGTCGTTTTTTTGGGAGTAAAATTTTAGTCAAAAAGTCTATGTCCGACTTATAGGCGAGTCATAAAAGGTCTGGTATTTTTCTGGATGCCAAATTCTTGTATTCTTTTAACATTTTCAAGAGCTATCGTTGAGCAAATTCTTGATACATTATATCATTTGTGTACTCTAATATCAAACGTAAAGTTCATAAAACATGCATTTAATGATTTTTTTTTGTACTTTTAGAGGGCATTATTTACTTTTTTTTAATGATTTAAAGCTAAATATCGTATCAATTTTAAAAAATATTAATTGATATCAAGTTAAAACATCAGAACATTTATCAGAAACCGTCCTCTGATTCAGGCAAAAATTTGTACCGACTTATATGCGGGTCAATGACAAATACCAGCAAATTAACCTCAAAAAATACAACCGACTTATAGGCGGACCGACTTATAGGCGAGTATATACGGGTACTCAAAAGTTGGATGTGTCAATCAATATTTTTTATAGCATAAACTCTTATCTTTTATTTTGTAATGAACAAGACTCCAAATTAAATTTCTTAAGAAAAAAAGTTAAGTGGTTTAAAATGGAGTTTAGCAAGTGACTTTTTGAATTCAGTATCAATTTTCGATACGTTATAAGATCCAATACATTACTATGACAGAATTTTTTCCTCAAGTTATCATGAATACAAAGTACAAACTTTTTAGTCAATTAATAGAATTGGTGGGAACAAGTATATTGAGAGAAATAAAATGTACAAAGACTTTCTCTTGTTTAGTTGACAGTCTAAAGGTACAGAGCCCACGTATTATTATAACGAAAAGCTGTAGAGTTATTTATACCGGGTCTATTACAAATATTTAAGGCACGGCGGATAAATTTTTTTTTTATTAATTATATACTTTTCGTTACATTATATAAATAAGAAAATACTATAATCGTATAGTTAAATTTGGCTCTTTTGTTGTAATATTTAAAAAAATACTTTATTTATTTTTATACATGTCTTATGGTAGGCAGTTGCCTTTAGTTTGATACCTTTATAAATTTTGCATTTTTTTTCGATCAGGAACGGTTTTTACCTTGAAATTAGAAACTTTTTCTAAAATTGGTTTTTCATCTTAAAACATCCGAAAAATAATATGCCTATCTTTTGTTTCTTTTCAGTCAGTAAAAAATTTTAAATCATTTTGTCCATAGATTCAAATGTTTATATCTAAATTCCTAATGCCTTGTACGTACATGAAAATTACACAGTGTACATGTAAAACATGTTTGATTTCTTGATACTCGGTATTTAAAAAAATATTTTTACATACATAATGCAACAACTGAGAGCAGACAGCTTAGCTTTTTTTTATATTATTTTCTCAGGAATTAAAGAGTTAAATTCTATTAGTGGCGAAATTATTCTTCCACTGCCTGAATGCAGAAAATATTTTTTATGTGTACAGTTTTAGCTTTATCCAAGTTTTTTTTTAACCTGTCATCTGTTAAGCCTTTACCCCTATATTTTCCTCTTTTACATATTACGGGTTATATTTGTGTTTCCTATAAAGCAAACAATATTAATTCTTTAATTTTGCAGTTACAAGTATCTCCATCAGTGAATAATATCAATACCAAAACATCAACACCAACATCAAAGTACAAGTCTACTCCGGAAACCACAAACCTTGCACGAGTAGCAAGACTTATCCTTGGTCCATGCACAGATCTGCTGCGTGATATTCTCAAAAGAAAAATTCCACCTTCCGATTTATCAAAAACTGTGAAAACTTGGATTGATGATCTAAAAAAGAACAAAATAAAGAATCCGTTGAATAAACAACAAATTGCTCTCATTTTCCCCCTTCCAAATAAACAGCATAGTGGAGATTATTCTGATCTTGACATCAGTTTGCTATACATTCTTCTACGTAATGTCTGTAAAATAACTCCACACAATAAGGGATGGGGAGAAGAACCCGATCCAACAGACAACAGTGTGTCCGCCAGCATAGAAAGAATCAGACTGACAAGAAACAAGTACTATGGACATGCAGCAGATTTCTCTCTCACGCAATCAAACTTTATAAAGGAATGGCAAAATATTTACAATATTACTGTTGAATTAGAACAACACATTGGAACTTTGACTGTTTACCAAGATGCTGTGAACGATATAAGAGCATGTTCCATGGATCCAGAGATAGAGGCCAAATATATTGATAAACTTTTACTGATTGATGAATTGTGTGAAACGGTTAAAAGTCACACGGGTGAGTTTACTTTAAGGTCACCTGAATAACATCTGTTTTCTTGCCTCTTCGTATTTTGAACGTACACATTTAACTAAACTTGTATTTGTTTTTTGTTTTTTGTGTCTGTGATGTAGGCCAGCTCATATATTCCTCAAGATCATATGTTGCATATCTTATTTAATGCTAATTTCTAAAATATAAAAAAATATGTATACCACAAGATGCACCCAGATAAAAACTGTATACCTTACCAAGATATGAACATATATCAGAGCTCAAGATAAGGTGCGTATTTGCAGAAATACGCATTGAATTTTACAAAAAAAAAAACGCATTGAAAATTAAAATAGAGCGTACAATTACGCATTAGCAATCAAAAATACGCATTACACCACGAAAGTACTGCGTACAACAAGTTGAAGAATACAGGTACCATTTACTTAATGATGTCAATTGAGGTTAACTCAGTGTTTGATTTTTCTCAAAACGAAGTACATGTACAGATTTTAATGACATGCAGGAATATTCAAGTAATGACAACGACTAGCATAACTTTTTTATTATGCGTTCATACAAGCAAATTTTTCCTCTCTCTCAACTTGCCATATTAACAAAGATTCTTTCAGTTTACTTTTGATACGATATCGTAGGAAAAGTTACCGGGTATGTGTCTCTGACTTTCTGGTACAGTGTATATGCCGATATAATCTTCCTTGTAAAAAACAAAAATGCTTCCCAATATTAAAAAAATTCTTGTTGAAATTTACAAAATTTATTTGAATAATTGCAGAAACTGACCTTTGAAGTTTTTTCCCTCTTCAAAAACTCATACTTCGATTACAAGCTCAAAATGAAGGTCAAAACATTTCTATATAAACAAAATACTCTTCAGTCATTTTGCTGAAAATCAAAATCTACATTGATTTGAAAATCAGGGAGTAAATACACTTTGGGGTAAAATATTATCTGGAGCTCTGATATATTGAACAGAGAAATCCTTGTCTTTCAATGCACCATTTACAAAAAAGACTTTTAGCTGGTTTTTCCCAGAGTATATGTCATCATAAGAATTAGATCATTAGCTTTTTGGAACTCTCCAAGTTAGGAAGAAAAGTTCAAAACAAAGTTAGTCTGTTAACGCAACAAATACTTATCTCAAGAAAAGACACTCATATATAAAGAGTACTAGTAGTTTGACTTATAAAACCAATCGCTGCAGAACAGTCTCAGTAACTGCTTTATATTATATTATCCATTGTACATATATAGTATTATATCAGTAACTTGATTCGAATGGTTGTATCACGTCAACATATATTAAATATCAATGTGCTCTGCTCTTTATGTGAATATGTATATTTAAGTGCATTTTCTATTTCTTTTAATTTTATTGTAAATAATTTATGCCACTTAATTTAAAAAATAACTTTTAATATTTTCAATATTAATTAATTCTATATACTTTTAATTCCATGGCACCTGATGTTTTGATGTCCATGTTTGCACTTAAAACAAAACACAATAAATCATATTTGTCTGATGTAAAATCGTCTGCGAGATTATTATATTGTCATTCTTAAAATGATACATTCATATTATAAATAAATGAAAATTCCATTATAATAAAATTTTATTAGATAATGACATTAAGATTGGAGATATAAAATCTTTTGAATAAAGAAGTGCATAAATTGACAACTTTAGAACTAATTGTCATGATATTTTCCAGAGGAAATTAAGAAACTACAGCAAGATGCCCTTCCAAATGTTAAGGGTACGTACAAATCTGCATACCATACATAACTGTAGAATTAACACAAAAAAAATATCATTTATAAGTTTGTGTATTGTTTCAGATAAGTTTGATAATTTGAATAAAATATAAATTGCTCTGTTGAATTTTACAATTTTAACATTTAAGCTTTTGTTTCCGATACCTTGTATGTTCCAGTTGCAAACTCTGGTAAATAAAGAATAAAAAGAAAACTATAAAAAAAAAATTGATATATTTTTCAGATGAAATTAAGGAACTACAACATGCCATTCCTCCAAATGTTAAGGGTTCGTATAAATATATAAAGCATGTATGATTGTGATATTTACTATGGAAATTATCATATTTATATATAGGTTATTCTGCTTTTTCAAATGTATGATAAATTGAATCAGAAAAAAAATGACATACAATGTTTTACATCAAGCTCTTTGATTATATCTCCCGAAATTTTTAATCCCCCATTTCAACAACAGCTGGACTAAGCTGGTCAAAACCTGAAAATATTCATCTTTTAAACATTTTTAATTTATCATCTATCAAAGAAATTCAGATATATGAACGTAAGTAAAGTGAGAGATCCGTGTCAATTACGTTTCAGACTTGTAATTCTAGCTGCACAGGAATTAGTTGGTCTTTTTAAAAGAAATTCAAGTTTAATCAACCCAGATGGAAGCAAGTGTGGCCTCCCGTGTATATGATATTACATCTACGGCGGTTGTGACCGGTCTGCAGGGGATGCTTACTCCTCCATGACACCTGATAACACCTCTGATGTTTTAGTAGTCCGTTTTTGCTCTGCTCTTTTTTGGATTGTTTTATGGACTTTTAATTTTGAATTCTATTCATTATCTCTGCAGGTTTCATTTTAATTAAGAAATAAGGTATCATTTTTAAACATCTATCGGGATATAAATACGGGTGGGTCACGAGATTAAATTCCATAAAGCCCGAAAGGCTTTATGATGAATTTAATCTTGTACCCACCCGTATTTATAGCCCGATAGATGTTTTAAAATGATACCTTATTACTTATATTTACATTTGTGACTGGTATTCATACTTTATATTTGCAAGATTGTGACTTTGAACATGTGAAATGATTTATTTTTCAAACCCAACGGCATGTATGTAATCCACTAAACGCGTGTCAACCCTTTATGACGTCACTGAGAAATTACGTCAAACGTTTGTCCATACGCACATCTATGACCTCTTGACCCCGTACCTGTATTTATACAGTTATAGATACGCATTGCTTTCAGTAGTGTTATATAAAGGAAACAGTTGCAAATGTAAATATTCAGAAATAGTTATTATAATATATATATATATATCGACTCAATTTATCCCACTAAACTTGAATGTAAATACATCACAGAATCTGACAGATCTTTTTCATATTAATTTGTTTAAATAATAGCCCTTTTGATAATTCGTAAACTCGATTACCTTGTTCTTCATTAATAACTGATTAATCCTTCAAATCGCAGAATCCTTTCATAGTCATAAGTACTTCTGTCAGAATGATATTGAAACAACAGAACAAAGCAATTTAAAAATGGATTACTGTAGTATCTAGATTGTACATGAATATTTTGTTATGCAATCAATCACGAATAACCTCAAAATTGTTGTAAAATAAACAACGAAACTCTGAAATATGCTATAACTTAGAGGTTAACAAAACAAACAGTTATCAATTTTATATAAGCAGTACACAAAAAGAACCATAAATTTTGAATAAGAGTTGTCAAAAAAGGTATTTATTAACTGAATATCAAGTGAATTTGAAACTAGATAAGGTAAATTGATACATATTTAAAGACGGGTGCCTCAAAAACAAAATAAGTTCTAAAGAGCTACTTTCCAACAACAAAATAATGTTACATAAAATACTAGAATCATAAATAATAAACAAAAAAAAAACCCAGTTTTTAACATACATAACACCACTAAAATATCACTATTATAACGTGATGCTTTACAACTACATAGTATTCATCACATTATAAAAGACCAACAAATGAATAATATATCATTATTATATTGCAAATTTAAAGAAGAACTCTCTCTCTCTCTCTCTCTCTCTCTCTCTCTCTCTCTCTAAATAATTTTTTTTTTCAATTCTTTGCATATAAGAGTATTTGTATATTTCCAAAAATGGGTGTATGTTCTTGTAATTTGTGTAAAAGTACAAAATTTCCAAATGACCATGAATGTACATGGACATTTTCGTCTACTTGTAGGTATCTGTTTGCTTTTTATTTACTTATGTCATTCAAGCTTGATATAAAATATTTTAGATCTTCATGAAAAACAATTACAACAATGGAGAGAAGAAGATTTGATTTACAGTGAAACTCACACTTTCCAGGAAATGTTGAACAAAGTCAGGGGACAACCATATATGACATTTGTTGGAGTCCCAGGATCCGGGAAATCAGCAACGATTCATCACATAGCCCTAATACTCCAGGATGAAGGCCACGAAGTTATACCTATTATAGAAATCAGTGAGATTTACCGTTATTGTGACTCCCATAATCCTCAGGTATTTGTTATCGATGATGTTGTAGGTGTGTTGGGACTGCAAAAACAAAAGTTAGAAACTTTAGTTGACTATGAAAAAATTATTTCACATTCCATCAAAGGTACTAAGGTACTGATGTCATGCAGGGAAGCAGTGTTTAAGGAATGTTACAAATCATTTTTCATAAATGAGGGTAACGTAATCAAATTATATAGTGCAGAAAATGCATTAAATGATGACGACAAAATAGCTATTCTTCAGACACATGGCTTGGATAAAGATTTGTTGTCTCCTACATTACTGAGAAAGGTATCGACAATGTTTCCTTTGTTGTGTAAACTCGTATCAAAAGAAGCGAATTTTAAGAACAACATTGAAAGGTTCTTTACTTGTCCAACTGCATGCATTTTAAAAGAGTTTGACAAAATGCAGGAACAGAATAGATTACAGTATGCTACACTGGTATTATGCCTGTTAAATGGCAATAAGTTATCAAAAGAAATATTAAAAGAAACAGAAAATAAGGTTTTCTACGAAATGAAACGAAAAACATTAGAAAAATGTGAAGTTGAGAGTTACACAGATTCATTTAAATTTGTTAAGGCATTGTTAGTAATGGAGGGGACATACACAAAACTCTGTGGTTTTGAGTATACCTTCATTCATGACTCTATGTTCGAAATCATTGCCCATCATTTTGGTTCTCAGTTCCCAAAACTCATCTTACAGTTTATGAGTACTAGTTACATTGCTAACTATGTAAAGCTTCAAAAATATGAAATGCTTAAATTAGAGAATGAATATAAACAAGCAAGTGAAAAAGATTCAATCGACGGTGAGAGTAAAAATGAAAAAAATATTGCTTGTAAAAGCTCACAAAAAGGAGAGAAAGAGGCTTTAAGTGCTGAAAACAGTGATAGAATGGAGTCATTTGATCTCTGTATAAGGTTAGGGGAGGATCTGTACTCTAGGTTAGCAGAGCGTTTGTACAGAGATATAGAAAATATGGAACTTTATGATGTATTTATGAATGATATTTTAAAACACCCCAGTGTTTGTCAGGCTTTTATTGAGGTGTTAAAAGCAAAGTCTTACTCAGAGTTAAAGTCTTTATTTCTGTCAATACGGAAAGATGTGTCTAAGGTAGTGAGTAAAGGAGAGCGTGTGAGAGAGGAGATTGAGAAGAGGGATGGGTGGAGCAGGGAGTGGGACAGACAGAGGTTGTTAGTAAATGCGAGAAGGGTGTTTGTGAATGAGAAGTACGATAAAACAGAAATGAAATACAGTGTAAGGGTTATCAGGTGGGTGGTTTACTACGGACACAATCAGCTTTTACAATATATTTTAGAGCAAACTGAGTGTCACAAAGAAACACAGTCTGAACTTTTTTTGAATTCTTTCAAACTTGCTTTACTTAATCCAACAATAGAAGAGGGAAATAAAACAGCAGCAAATGATCCAGTCGAAAATTTAAGGTCATTCATAGACTTAGACATAGATGGATCAATATCTGAACACCAGCGCTTATTGGAGCTGAGTTGTTACAATGGAGATTTAGAAACTGTGAAAACATTTATTAGATATTTCAAAAGAAATACAATTTATACGACTTTTCCAGATTTAAAGTTTAAATTTTTATTGGGAGACGAAGCACTTCAAGCCGCGTGTATGGATGGACATCTGAGTGTAGTGAAGGAGCTAATAGAGGCAGGGGCTGATGTCAATCCACAGGATGTTTATGAAACACCGCTGACAATAGCCTGTGAAGGTGGATATACAAGTATAGTAAAGGAGCTT
This sequence comes from Saccostrea cuccullata, assembly GCF_032062105.1. Lineage (NCBI taxonomy): Eukaryota > Metazoa > Mollusca > Bivalvia > Ostreida > Ostreidae > Saccostrea > Saccostrea cuccullata. The sequence goes on along the minus strand of NW_026918894.1, from coordinate 15,309 downwards.
ATAGAGGCCGGAGCTGTTATCGATCAAAAAGCTCATTATGGTTCTACACCACTGACAGCAGCATGTTATGGTGGATATATAAGTATAGTGAAGGAGCTACTCGGGGCTAGAGCTGATGTCAATCTACCAGGTGAGTATGATACACCACTGACAGCAGCTTGTAAAGGTGGATATATAAGTATAGTGAAGGAGCTTATAGAGGCCGGATCTGATATCAATAGAAAAGTTAGGTTCCATAAACCACTGACAGCAGCATGTGAGGGCGGACATCTGAGTGTAGTGAAGGAGCTAATAGAAGCCGGAGCTGATATCAATAGAAAAGGTGAGTTTCATACACCACTGACAGCAGCATGTGAGGGTGGACATATGAGTGTAGTGAAGGAGCTTATAGAAGCCGGAGCTGATATCAATCAACAAGATAATTATAAATCAACACTGACAGCAGCGTGTGAAAGTGGACATATAAGCATAGTGAAGGTGCTTATAGAGGCCGGGGCTGATATCAATCAAAATGGTCATTATGGTTATACACCACTGATAGCAGCATGTGAGGGTGGATATATAAGTATAGTGAAGGAGCTGCTCGGGGCTAGAGCTGATGTCAATCTACAAGGAACGCATGGAATAGGTATAAATAAGAAAACACCATTAACAGTCGCATGTAAGGGTGGACACTTTGATATAGTAAAAGAGTTGCTAGTGGCAGGGGCTGATGTTAATCAAGAAGGAAATAATTTCACACCACTTACAGCTGCATGTTGGGGTGGACATATAAATGAAGTGAAGGAACTCATGGAAGCAGGTGCTGATGTCAATGTGCAGAGTAAAATAGATTCACCTTTAACAGCAGCAATTAATGGTGGAAATATTGTCATAGTTAAAGAGCTGCTTAGTGCAGGGGCCAGTGTTAATCCACAAGATACGCATGTTACACCTCTGATAGCAGCATGTAAAGGTGGGCATGAGAGTTTTGTGAGGGAGTTGTTAGGTACAAGGGCTGATGTTAATTTACATAGTACATGTGAAACACCACTGATAGCAGCTTGTTATTGTGGACATATGAGTATTGTGATGGATCTCTTAAAGGCAGGAGCTGACGTTAATCTACAAATTAAATCTTGTACACCACTGATAGCGGCATGTTTGGGTGGGCATGAAGATGTGGTGGAAGAGATTGTAAATGCAGGGGTTGATGTTAATTTACATGGTAATTTTTATAACTCACTGAATGTGGGTGTAGGAAACTTAATAGAGTTATTTGATAAAGATGAATCGTATACACCACTAACATTAGTATGTGGTGGTGGATATATGAGAGGAGTTAAATCGCTGCTTAAGGCAGGCGCTGATGTTAATCCTCGGGATGAATATTTAACACCATTAATAGCAGCAATAAAGGGTGGATATATATGTATTATAAAGGAGCTGCTAAGTGCAGGGGCTGACCTAAATCTTCAAGCTAAGCATAAAACACCATTGATAACAGCTTGTGATAGTGGACATATGAATATTGTGATGGAGTTGTTGAACGCAGGGGCTGATGTACATCTACATGATGGATTTTATACACCATTGACAGCAGCATGTGAGTATGGACATGTGGATGCAGTGAAGGAGTTACTACAGAAAGGGACAGATGTCAATCCACAAGGACAGGCTAATACACCACTGACCCTTGCATGTAGGAATGGACATACAAGTATTGTGATAGAGTTGATGAAGGCAGGGGCTGATGTTAATCTACAAAGTAATTATGATACACCATTGACGGCCACATGTAAGAATGGATATATAAATATCACTAAAATTCTGCTAGACTCAGGGAGTGATGTTAATATGCAGGATAAACAAGGCAACACTCCTCTCTATAAAGCTTTTGTAAACATAAATAAAATTTTCATCCATGTTATGCTAGAAATATTTGATATCTATGGTGCAGACTCAACTATCAGTAATAAAGAAGGTATATCAATAGTATATATCGCATTAATTAGAAATGAAATTAGTTCTATTAAGCATTTATTAGGAACCGTGAAAGAAAGTCAGTTGGACAGACTGAGATTACATTTGTTTGAGTGTTTGGTAAACATCAGACATAGTGACGTGATGACTGATAGTAAGGATGATGTGGTGGTGACACGGAGACGAGTGTGGCGTATGGAGTATTGGGGAGATTTATATAAGGCGATACTAGAAAGTGATAGTAAGGGTTTAAAGCATCTTGTGGGCGTGGGTCTAGATATCAATCAGTGGATACAGCTGTATAATGATTCTAATGATGAGTATGATGAGAGACCCCTGCTGTTTACACTGATTGATGTGTATGATTTTGACGACAGTTTATTGGATAAGGTGCGGATCCTCCTGGAGTCGGGGGTGGATGTTAATGTCAGGGTGAGGTACAGAGAGTATGATTCTGTGTTAGACAGAGAGTGTGGTTCTGTGTTAGATAGAGAGGGGGTGTCTGTTCTAGAGAGGACACGACAACTGCTGAATAAGCGTAGAAAGAGTGAATATATCTTGGAAAGATTTGAAGTTTTTAAGTACACGAGAGTTATCAAGGAGGTGAAGAAACATGTAAGACGATACTCTGTGTAGAGAATTAACAGAACTCCATTTACTTCTGGTGTAAAGTCTTAATCACTTTGAGAGTACATATAACTGTATACCTATTGTAAAACATTGAAGGGTTTAAATGTTTTATTTTTTACTATACAGTATCGTATAGAGTGAACATTACTATGTCTTGGTGTATAAAACTGAGAATTATTTACTACGACGTACTTTGGCTAAAATAATGTCTTATGTGGACTTATGTTATTTGAAATAGCTGGTAAACTTCAATGCATTTTTCTCATCCAAGCTATTTACACTGATTTTGATAATTTTTGATATACATGTATTTTAGTGGCAAGAAATGTGAATGAGAGATTTGTGTTAGCTGTTAATAGTATTTCAATGTACATATATTTACAAAACATGTGTGTTTATGTTGTTCAGTGTACATGCATTGTAAGAAATTTTGAATCAACGTTGCCGAATCATTTGTGCAATTCTACTTTCCCGATTATTTTGGTGTCAATTATCTTTCCAGTATTAATATATCGATCGATTTTTTTATTAACCGAAAATGAAATGGTCAATGCACGATGTCTTTACATTTGTGTCACATTCTCTTTACTTTATTAATTAACTAATCATGAATTATTTTTAATTATTCGTAATTGAAAGTTAAAATATTTTAATGTAATGCTCTGTTTATGTAACCTTGTGTATCATTAAAACCCTGAATTTGTTTAATGTGCTTCTGTTTTACTTTTTGTTATCTGCATTTAAACCAGGGCTGTTCGAAAATTTTCACGGACAATGTCAATCTTTCTTTGTGGTTTTTAATATTTCAAATCAAAATAATACTAGTAAATCTGCCTTATAAGTGGAGCAGACTTGGCAACATAGTACATAAAAAAGGTCAAGAATTCCTTTAAAACAGTTCTGTATGGTGCAGTGTCTATTTCATCAATTTTTTTTTTCACTCATTAAACATTTATTTTGCTATCAAAGAGAATTCTTGTAAACAACACAACGAAGCGCCCCTCTTTCCATGATAGCACCTACTCCAATGATTTTTACTGATACCTAATATATCGACAACTTTATGAGAAGGGAACCCTGGATCCTCACTTGGACCGTACGGTCATGCATGATTTGATTTCTTATAACTTCTAGCTTATTTTTAACTTATTTAAAATTCTGTTGAATTTTCTAGATACACATGTGATATAAAAATGAAAAAGTTCATAGCATTCAGGGATGCAATTAAAATACACCCTCATCTTCTACATATATAACAATACACCCTCATGTCTTATATGTATAACAATACACCCACATCACTACATATATAACAATATACCCTCATCTTCTACATATAAAACAATACACCCTCATCATCTACATATATAACAAAACACCCTCATCTTCTACATATAAAACAATACACCCTCATCACCTACATATATAACAATACACCCTCATCATCTACATATATAACAATACACCCTCATGTCTTACATGTATAACAATACATCCTCATCACCTACATATATAACAATACACCCTCATCACCTACATATATAACAATACACCCTCATCACCTACATATATAACAATACACCCTCATCATCTACATATATAACAAAACACCTTCATCATCTACATATATAACAATACACCCTCATCACCTACATATATAACAATACACCCTCATGATCTACATATATGACAATACAACCTCATCATCTACATATATAACAATACACCGTCATCACCTACATATATAACAATTCACCCTCATCATCTACATATATAACAATACACCCTCATCACCTACTTATATATATTAATACACCGTCATCACCCACATATATATAACAATACATCCTCATCACCAACATATATAACAATACACCCTCATTACGTACATATTTAAGGAATCACTGTCTAGTTTTGAGGGTATGCAAGGGCATCAACAATAGTGGGAAATAGTTTCCCACTATTGTTGATGTCCCTGGCATACCCTCAAAACTAGACAGTGATTCCTTATATTTCCATTTTTACTTAAAATAACCATCTTAAAATAAATTGAAATACCGTCTAATTGAGTAGATTTGAAATGCACAAGGTCCCATGACGTCAAATTTTACTATAAAAAATAGTCCCCCAAAAAAACATAACAAAATAAATGTTTAGTTACTGAAGTCAAATATCAACATTTATGAAATAAACAACAAAAGAATTTTAAATGATTATCAAAGTAATCTTGTTGACTTTAATTATATATGTGACCTAGAATCAGGTTGTCGGAAGCACGAATATAAATAAGCACTATGTCACTTCTCCACCGCCATATTGAATACGATGTTGCTGAAACGGGAGCTGGTCAGCATGGTCAGGAAACCGATTTGTATGGATGTTATAATAACAGAAGAAGTTGAGTTGCTTAAGAAGTCGGATGGTAATGACTAAGGGACGATGTCTTTATCAGATGATAGAGTACTTGCAGGTCCATGTGGCAAATAATGTTAATTTCTCCACGTAGCTGTTACGGAAGTGGAGTTCTCGGACTCGCGAGACCTCAGTCATAGTGGACAATGTTGCACGAGTGACTTGCTTTTGAGCCGAAGATAATTCATTATTTTTTTTTGTTTGTTAAAAAATATATATTATATCAAATTACTTAGTAAACAATTAAAACAACTATTTTTTCTTGAGTATATTTATACGCCAGTGAAATACATGCAGGTTGACACCTGACCTTTCAGTAATAGAGAAATATGCATTCCACAGGGTATTATCATGAAATTAACAAGAAACACTTTTGTAGTGTTTATCATAGAGAAAACAATTGGAAATGGAAATATATAACAATACACCCTCATCATCTAAATATATAACAATACACCCTCATCATCTATATATATAACAATACACCCTCATCTTCTACATATATAACAATACACCTTCATCATCTTCATATATAACAATACACCCTCATCATCTATATATATAACAATACACCCTCATCACCTACATATATAACAATACATCCTCATCATCTACATATATAACAATACACCCTCATCATCTACATATATAACAATACACCCTCATCATCTACATATATAACAATACACCCTAATCATCTACATATATAACAATACACCTTCATCATCTACATATATAACAATAATCCCTCATCACTGCATATATAACAATACACCCTCATCATCTACAAATATAACAAAACACCCTCATCATCTACATATATAACAATACACCCTCATCACTACAAATATAACAATACACCCTCATCATCTATATATATAACAATACACCCTCATCACCTACATATATAACAATACACCTTCATCATCTTCATATATAACAATACACCCTCATCATCTATATATATAACAATACACCCTCATCACCTACATATATAACAATACACCCTTATCATCTACATATATAACAATACACCCTTATCATCTATATATATAACAATACACCCTCATCACCTACATATATAACAATAATCCCTCATCACTACATATATAACAATACACCCTCATCATCTATATATATAAAAATACACCCTCATCATCTACATATATAACAATAATCCCTCATCACTACAAATATAACAATACACCCTCATCATCTATATATATAACAATACACCCTCATCACCTACATATATAACAATACACCTTCATCATCTTCATATATAACAATACACCCTCATCATCTATATATATAACAATACACCCTCATCACCTACATATATAACAATACACCCTTATCATCTACATATATAACAATACACCCTCATCACCTACATATATAACAATACACCCTCATCACCTACATATATAACAATACACCCTCATCACCTACATATATAACAATACACCCTCATCTTCTACATATATAACAATACACCCTCATCATCTACATATATAACAATACACACTCATCACTACAAATATAACAATACACCCTCATCATCTATATATATAACAATACACCCTCATCACCTACATATATAACAATACACCTTCATCATCTTCATATATAACAATACACCCTCATCATCTATATATATAACAATACACCCTCATCACCTACATATATAACAATACACCCTTATCATCTACATATATAACAATACACCCTTATCATCTATATATATAACAATACACCCTCATCACCTACATATATAACAATAATCCCTCATCACTACATATATAACAATACACCCTCATCATCTATATATATAACAATACACCCTCATCACCTACATATATAACAATACACCTTCATCATCTTCATATATAACAATACACCCTCATCATCTATATATATAACAATACACCCTCATCACCTACATATATAACAATACACCCTTATCATCTACATATATAACAATACACCCTTATCATCTATATATATAACAATACACCCTCATCACCTACATATATAACAATAATCCCTCATCACTACATATATAACAATACACCCTCATCATCTATATATATAACAATACACCCTCATCACCTACATATATAACAATACACCTTCATCATCTTCATAGATAACAATACACCCTCATCATCTATATATATAACAATACACCCTCATCACCTACATATATTACAATACACCCTCATCACTTACTTATATAACAATACACTTTCATCATCTACATATATAACAATACACCCTTATCATCTACATACATAACAATACACCCTCATCATCTACATATATAACAATACACCCTCATCACCTACATATATAACATTACACCCTCATCATCTACATATAAACAATACACCCTCATCACCTACAAATATAACAAAACACCCTCATCACCTACATATATAACAATACACCATCATCACCTACATATATAACAATACACCCTCATCACCTACAAATATAACAATACACCCTCATCACCTACATATATAACAATACACCCTCATCACCTACATATATAACAATACACCCTCATCATCTACATATATAACAATACTTCCTCATCACTTACATATATAACATTACACCCTCATCATCTACATATAAACAATACACCCTCATCACTTACAAATATAACAAAACACCCTCATCACCTACATATATAACAATACACCCTTATCGAGAATATGCGTCACTGTGTGAGCTGTGTCTTCCTGTCAATCGCTGTCAACAACACAACCGAGTCGTATTATTTAAGACTGCGAATTTCTTCGGAACAAATGTGAAAGAACTGTGTTGTGTTCGAATGCTTTCAGAGAATGTTCTACTACATATGATTACAGGGATTTTTATATGGCAATTACTTGATTTTGACTTTTGTTTATCAGTACGTCGTATTATTCTTCCTCTTCATCTGTTTATGCGTCATACAAAAAAGAGCAGTGCGTGGAGGTCAGACTTTATTACATTATTTTAAAAAATTGAGATAAGAAAATCATCATTATTTTGTTTATGTATGTTTTCTAGATTTTTGAAGGATTGTTTCATGGTGTAAATTGAAATTCATGTAATTTATTGTTGTTATCACAGCAAAACATCTGTTGTCCATATCTTCCAAATATATATATATTACTGTATTTTTCTAAGATCATAGTTCAGCTTCAAAGGCCTTTCGTTTGTTTTTTTTTATATGGAAGATTGGCTAAGTCCGAAAAAAATGACACTAAGCATGCACTGCACGCGCTTCGATCAGAATCTTTGTCAACTTTTTCCTTGAATAAACAATACATGTATTAATTAAATATTTTCAGAGAACGAGGTGAAAAACTACGTTTAAACATCAGTTTTAAACTTTTAACCGTAAAATTCGATTTTGGGGTCAAAAGGCAAAACAAAAACCCTCGTATTTAAATTTTTTTCGATCGCTCACGTGATCTCGTATATGCTGAAGTCGCCTTGGGCCACACTACATTTTAGCGCGTTTTATTGGGGACCGGTCAAGTAAAGTAGTTTCATATCTTGAAATAGAAATTTATATGGCTTGTTTAATTATAATACGTTTATATTTTTAGTATCCTTCTCTATGATTATTGAAAATAATTCGTTTGTAAAACTATAGGAATATTATTTTAAGAAAGAAATGCATTTGCAATATCTAATTAAAAATCTTTTTTTCATTTTCAATAAAAAATCTTTTCATGCGCTTTTTTTTCAGAATGATTATCATATCTGTGGTCATTTTATTGGTCCTCCCTGACCTTTGTTTAACCTTGACCCCTTTCTGCTATCCTGAAGACTCCTGTTTTCCAAGCATCAGTGTCATCCACGCGGTTGCTTCTTCCCTTCCTAATGGATCAGTTGTATTTCCTTCTGACAATAAAACCTACACTAACGTCATGGCTATGTCACGTGACGATGTCAAAGACACCATCGCCTTCGCCAGACAATATAATCTGCGCTTGACTGTTCTGGGAACTGGACACGACTTCAATGGTCGTTCTACGGGAAATGGCACATTACAGGTTTTGATTTAAATGTTTTAAAATTAAAAATTCCTAAATTATGTATATAAATTTTTAATCAATAATGTTTTGCATTTAGATAAATCTGAGTTTGATGAGGAGCAGAAAAGTGGATCTAGATTCCTGGAGACATGAAAACGGAACGATAACCGTGGGACCTGGAAACCAGTGGATTGATGTCTACAGAGAAGTGAGTAGAATTAATGTCTAAAGAGTAATACGTAAAATTCAAATTTCTAAATATAAGCAAACAGGAGTTTCTACAGAAAAGAAGTATAATATATAAAGAGACGTATTAAGAATTTGTGTCCGGATTAATTATTCTCCTGTAGAGAAATGGTGTTATAATCTACACTTTTCTATTTATTAGTTTACCTCGACAAAATCGAGATGAACTTATCCTATACCCCCGGCGTCAGTGTCGCAGTTAACTTCGGTGTCCTGGTTAAAGGTCTTAGATCTGACATATTTTCCAGATGAATGATCAGGTTAAAGTTCTTGGAGCAGGTCCATTCCAAAGGAAATACATGTACAAACCCTACCTGAACAAAACTTAAATAGATGATATTTCTAGGGATATGTACTACCAGATGAGTGATCAGATGAAGTTTTTGGAGCAGATCAATTCCCAAGTAACAACATTTATAAGCCCTGCATTGACCAAAATTTCACTGAGGATCCATCTATTGACAGGCACTACAAGACTTGCTTCCAGATGCTGGATCTGGCCTTGATTTTCCAGCTGAGTCATCAGGTTAAAGATTTTGGTACAGAAATATTCCCAAGTAACTATAAGCCCTACCCAGACCAAACTTGCATGGATGATGCATCTAGGGATGGGCATTATCAGACTTTCTTGGGATGCTGGATCTGACCGATATTTTTTTCAGTTGAGGGACCAGGTAAAAGTTTATGGAGCAAGTCCATCCCCAAGTAATTATAGGTCCGATCAGAACCAAACTTAAATTTCATGGGTGATGCATCAAGGAATGAAACAAATCCGAATTTATGCTTGATATGCCCTGTATTTTCGGAAGCGTGAATTTAGTCATACTTTAATCAAATTAGCGTGGACGATTTATTTGGAGATGAACACTACGAGACTGCTTAGGGTGCTGGATCTCTCCATCAATTTCAAGATAAGAGACCAGGATACGATTTTGGATCAGCCTTTTTATTGTATGGCTTGTTATGATTAAAATGCATAGAAAATGCATCGAAGGAAGTACATGTGCTTCAAATTTGGGGCTGAATTAACATTTTCTTGATTTATGACAAGCTTAAAGTATTTGGAGCAGGTTTATTCTAAAGAAACTGTATGTCCTACTTTGACAACATTGATGGATGTTGACCTCAGGGTGCACACGAAATAAAAAAAAATGATGTGAGATTTGCATTACTAACACTGATAACATTCGACGAGGAGAGATTCGTAATCTTTGATTTCTCATGTGGTTTTTTTTTGAAAAACATAATGACACCTTTAGTTTCCGAGGGTACAATTTTGCTTTGTTTACAAAAGTAGTTTGCTTTTAGTTTTTAGAAGTCAATAACTGTTGTAATTTTCATCTTTTTCATCATATTGCAGTAAGAAATCAGGATAAATCTATTTTCAAATGAATTTACTTCATCATAAAAGTCATCTTTTCGTAAGTTCTTTCGTCGATACAATGACCTTATCAGAAAATACAATTTATTATTGAGTCAAATGCTGACTGACATTTTTTCATACTTACCGGTATTGTTAGTCTATTATTTTTATACTAAATTGACGACGGATATTTCCGTTATTTTCCGATCATCATGACAAGGAGCACACGGCGGGTGTGACCGGTCAGCAGGGGATGATCACTACTCAATGGCACCTGATCCCACCTCTAATGTTTCGGAGGTCCCTGTTTGCTTTGCTCCTATTTTGTATTGTTTTATGGACTTAACAGTTTTGATCGTGAATACCGTTTGCTATCTCAAAAGGTGTCATGTAACACTTTAATGTCTACATATCAATAATGTTCGAGGACGTCTTTTAGAAGATGGCTTACCTCTTTCTGGTTTTCCTTTTAGGTAGACAAGTACGGGAGGGTGATTGTCGGTGGCAGTGCCCACACCGTTGGTATGGGTGGATACACCTTAGGAGGGGGACACAGTCCAATCTGTCGATTCTATGGAATGGCTATTGATAACTTACTGGAGGTCGAAATGATCATGGCAGACAGTAGAATCGTCACAGCGACAAAAGGCTACGTGCATACCATTTACAACAACGGAAGCACATCTAACGTTAGTGACAGTGAATTCTTCTGGGCCATCGCCGGCGGAGGGGGTGGTACATTTGGAGTGAGCACAAGATTATTATTCAAACTCCATATGCCACCAGAGAAAGTCGTGAAACTAGTAATAATTTATCCAATGTATACAGTATTTGGTGAGGACGTATTTGAACAGGTAACTGATAAAATCAAAGAGTTATTTACTGATGACTTACCAAATGAATGGGGCGGATATTTAATCTTTGATGGCAATACCGATGAGTACTCATCCAAAGGACACGTGACCTTTGTTTTGAATCATTTGGGATCAAATACAACGGCATCTTACAAATACCTCGAAAGCCTCATAGGATTTCTACCAACCAGAGAGATATTTTAGTGTCACAGAGTACCAAACCTTTCTGGAATATGAAGAAACAATAAAAGACCAGCTGTATTATTTTTCCTTCGTTTATAACTCTCTGATCCCTTCTTCTAATTTGACAGGAAATTTTAGAGATTATATAAGACAAACTGTTTTCACCCAACCTACTCCGAATTCTGGCACAGTATATACAGCTACCTTAATTGGAGGCAAGTTTAGAGATCCTTAATGATTTCAAAGAAAAAATATTTACTTGACTGGGACTTCTCAATCGTTTAATTGTTAACAGTTAGTTTTATGAACTGATTCTGTAGCATTTATTGATAACATTGAAAGATCGAACCATCCATATGGTTACCCCATTTTTAGCTCACCTGAGCCGAAGGTTCAAGTGAGCTTTTTTTTTTAATCAAAATCTGTCGTCGTCAGCGAAAACGTTTCACATTTTCATCTTCTTCTCAAGAACCACTGGGTCAATTTTTAGCAAACTTGCCACAAAGTATCCTTTTGTGGAGAAGATTCAAGTTTGTTCAAATAAAGGACCAAGCCCTTTTCCAAGGGGCGATAATTATGAATTAGTGAAAAATTAGTGACATTTTTCAAAAATCTTCTTCTAAAGAACCAACTGGTCAGAAAGGATGAAACTCATGTGGAAGCATTCTCAGGCAGTACAGATTCAAGCTTGTTCAAATCATGACCCCTTGGGGTAGGGTGGGGCCACAATGGCCGATCAATGTTTTAAATAGGAGTATATAGGGAAAATCTTTTAAAAACTTCTTCTCAAGAACTACTGGGCCAGGAAAATTGAAACTCATATGGAAGCATCCTCAGGTAGTGTAGATTCAAGTTTTTTTTTAAAATAATGATCTCTAGGATTAGGATGGGGTCAAAATGGCCGATCAAAGTTTTACATTTGTTTATATATGAAAAATCTTTCAAAATTTTCTTCTCAAGAACCACTGGGCCAGAAAAGCTGAAACGTATGTGAAATCATCCTCAGGTAATGTGGATTCCAGTATGTTCAAATCATGACCCCTGGTGGTACGGTGGAGCCACAAATGCCAATCAAAGTTTTACATAGGAATACACAGGAAAAGTCTTTAAAATCTTCTCAAGAACCACTGGGCCAGGAAAGATGAAACGTTTAAAAGTGAAATCATCCTCAGGTTGTGTAGATTCAAGTTTGTTCAAATTATGACCCCTGGTGTTTGGGGGGGGGGGGGTGCGGGGCAAAATGGCTGATAAAAGTTCTACATTGTACTAGATAGGGAAATCTTTTAAAATCGTTTTCTCAAGTACTTCAAAGCCATGATTAGTGATACACTGTATTTATGTGTAATGTGGAAACCTTTTAATGAACTTTTCAGTTCTGATTTGATTAGCGTTTTTTTTTCTAGCCGATTTGCTCAGATGAGCGATGTGGCCCCTAGGCCTCTTGTTTATGTTGCAACCATAGCACAATAGGAAGCAATTAGGAGATCTGGGTAAATTATTTACCAGTAGGTCTTGTTATGCATTTGTATTTTTGTAGGGAAAATGCGTGCGATAAGACCGGAAGTCACATCTGTCCATCCTGGTTTCAGAAGCGCTCTCCTTTCTATGTGAGGCGGTGTGGGATTCGGACTTCCTGGGATACCAGAAATCGAGGAAATTTTCTACAAGACTATGGAAAGAAATATCAAATTCGCCAAGTTTGGTAATGGAATGTATCCAAACGAGGCAGCTCAGGCCACTCCTAACTGGCAGACGAACTTCTGGGGAACTAACTACAACCGTTTGTACCAGTTCAAACTCAGAGAAGACCCTGACGATTTCTTTACGTGTGATCAGTGCGTGGGGTCAGAATTGAGAGATCAATTAAAATTGAAAACATCCACATCATCATCATTAACGTCAGACGTGACATCAGCAGTTTTCATCTTGATAGTCATCTTCCTTGTCAGATGATTCATCGTCATCGATCTCATCAACTACAATGACAGATTTCCAAACAACTTCATCTTTATCTACCTTAAACAATCAAATCTCTCATGCATCAACTACATCCAAATTATCAATTTTGAATTTGTGATGTTGTTTATTTATTCTATGTGCATACCAAAACTGACAGTTTTAGTTGTTAATTTTTTAGCTAGAACTATAAAATTGACGTTTTATCGGGTACGGTACAGGAGGTTCTTTTTTTAAGTGTTGTCCAATAATAAATGAATTTTTAGTGTTGAACATTTACACATAAGTATATACAAGTACATACAAGCAGTATATCCGAATAAATCTGTAAAAAAATGACTGTTTTACAATATGTTAATATTATATACAAGTATTAATTTTATGTGTCTTTAAACTTAATAAAATGAATTTCTTTGGTATGTAGTTTAGATATGCAGCACTGATTACACGGGCCTTTTTTAAACTGAAAATTGATACTATTTACAGTTTTAATCTGTTATAGATTCCTTGAGCGTAAGAACTGGTGCACAGCGTACTCCACGAGGTAAGAAATGTGATCTTTTTTGGTGTGTCTGATCTTGAGACATATATTTACCTTAATCTGATTTATCTCCATAATGTGACTGTGTGCTGCACGGCTGTGATATGATTCTAGGTTTATAGTGCTGCTTATGTTTCATTGTTTTCTGTAAATTGAACCGATATGTATGTGTTACTTATCCAAAGGCTCAATAGAGGTTGTGTTAAGTTGTAATTTAAAAATGGTATGGCATGCTAATGCTTTATAAAGTTTATGTCATGTTTTTGGTCGTTGTTTATAACGTTATGCCAGTGTATAATATTGTGTTCAATAAAATAATGTCAGTTAAGAATTTAACAGTACTTGTCTTTTTAACTGTCATACCAATTTTATCATATGTTACAGAAAAACAAAGAAAAAGATTACTTTCTTGATAATTACAGAAAACTGATTTAATTGACAGATGCCCTACATTTATTGTAAACAAGCAACTTTTAATTAACTAGGATATTGGTGGCCTTTTACCAGTAGCTAATGCCTCAATTGTTTTAAAAAGTGCCCCATGTCTAGATTTGAGTGCATTCTGATTGCACACAAGTACTTTGAAGTTCACATCAAGAAGATGCTTGAGTTTCTGATTGACAATATCTATGGTTTTTGGTAGATCGGATATTCTAACAATCTAACGGAATTCCCATGGGTACCAATTGCGCTCCGTTAATTGCAGACCTATTTTAATATTCATATGAAGATGACTTTGTGAAAATCCTATACGTGAAAAAAAACAAAACACTTAATTTCGCCTTCCACTCGACATTTAGATATATCGACGACGTATTGTCAATTAACAATAGTAATTTCCATTGCTACGTCGATACGATATATCCTGATGAGCTTGAAATAAAAGATACCACAGAGTCTGACACATCTGTTTCATACCTGGATATTTTACTTGAAAAAAAAAAGAAGTTAATGGCAATCTAGCAACTAAGCTTAATGATAAACGTAATGACTTTAACTTTTCTAACATCAACTTCCCCTACTTATGCAGCAATATACCTTCATCACCTTTATACGGGGAAAATATCTCAGAAGATTCGATACACGAGCATTCTCTACGTATGAACTATTTCTTAAACTAGG